>NC_134688.1:175909444-176209444 GCF_050947455.1 Rhinoderma darwinii
CGACGCTGGGGGATGGGCGCCTGCTAAAGGGAAAATGCACAAATGTACAGTTGGTATCCATATGTAAATTAATTATATTTATATGTTAATTAGATACCGATAGTGTTGTTGGTGACAGGAGGACGGTGTGGGTGACAGGAGAACACGCACTGAGGAGTGCAGAGGGTGCAAGATGTGGTGAGACGCTACCGCAGTGTTCTGTTTTATTTTAGAGTAGAGAAGAGAAACTTTCAAAGCCACATATGACTCTGGCCTTATTCATACGAACGTGTTAAACATCCGTGTGACGGCCGTTGAAACCACGGTCATCACACGGACCTATATAATTCAATGTGGCCGTTCACACGGCCGTTGTTAAAATGGACCATGTGAAGGGTTCGTGAGAAAATAGGACATGTCCTATTTTTTCACGATTCACACATCCCTCCATAGACTCAAATCTATGAGAGATGTGTGCTATCACATCCCATTTTTCACGTCCGAGATGCACAACGCCCGTGTGAACCTGGCCTTAAGGCGGAGACTACTTGATGGCGAAAACCAAAAGCACTTGAAAACCTGATGTAAATCCGGTGCTGCAGATATTTTTACAGGCGAACACGGTAACACATGATAGTATAAATAAACACCATTAGTTGTCATCATTTGCCATCTGTTTTTCTTATCTGCTGTACCATTTACTTCTATATAATTTAAGTGTCCAAAACATGAATGCTAACTGATGACAGTTTTCACAATGTATCAATAAAAACTGATGACAAGTAACATTTTACATAACTGACCTAAAAAGAACTGATCAATAAAATGATCACTGAATGTATTATTTTTTTTTTTTTCATAAATTCTAATCATTTCACAAGCAAGAAAAAGTGTGAACAGGGCTAATACGTTACACAGTCACATATTATTCCAAAAAGGGATGTAAGCATTCTATGATATGCTAGTTGTATCATGTTTTATTTTCACCAAGCAGAAAAAGATTTTGCTGCAGGTTTGCACCTGCCAGTCAGCATAGAAATCCAGATTCTGCCTGCTGCTTGATGCCAACAACTGACATATTCAACCTTGATAAAACTGAGACACTCACCCTAATTATTACAGCTGGCCAACTTATCTGGTAAGCAGGGCACACATCTGATTCTCTGGAGAAATTCTCTGTGTCTTGGGTATCATTTGTGCCAGACTTTTAATTTCCTTGTTACCTTCTGGCTATGTTCACTTCTTGCGAGCAGTGCTTTTTACTTTCTATAATGTGAGCACACAGGAGTGTTTTCTTCTGATTAATTGTTCTTTACACACATTTAATTAATTACTTAAATGCTTAAGAAGACTCTTCTGCATTAAAATACAGCTAAACAATAGTGGTGAATTGAAGGTGATGAGAAGGTCATATTACCTATTTAGGACATGATGGGCTGTAATGAATTAGTTAGTGAGTTAAACAATCAAGACTGCTTGGTATAATGAAATCACAAATTGTGCACAAAATAATGTACTGTATCTTTTCATCTATCTATCTATCTATCTATCTATCTATCTATCTATCTATCTATCTATCTATCTATCTATCTATCTGTCTATCTGTCTGTCTGTCTGTCTGTCTGTCTGTCTGTCTGTCTGTCTATCTATCTTTATGTCTGCTCTGTCTGTCTAGTTCTTCCTTCCTTCCTTCGGCCTCATGCACAGGGCCATAATACAGCACCCATAGCAGTCTATTGGGTCATACTGTACCTCTGACTTCAGAGGCATGCTCCATAAGATGTCGTATTATCCCCTATAGGCATTAATTCTATAATATTTATAATATTGGACCATACGGAAGCACCATACTGTGTCACATGGAGATCCGTAGGGCCGCTGTACAGATTCCATACAAACAACTCTACTATGTGGATGTGACCTTACTACTTTCTCTCTTTTTCTTTTGATACTCATTTGGTAAGTCATGCACATTTTTTTCACTGCAGAACAGGATGTCGGTTATGGTGAATATGTGCACAATAAACCAATAAATATACTTTTTATATTTTTTTATTTTTTTTAAACTTGGTATATTCAAATAAGTAGTTGTCCAATGACAGAAAATGTTCATAATTGGTTAGGAAATGTAAAATATACACACTTAGGCTTTATTCAGACGAACGGGAAATACGCGCGTGCAACGCGCGTGATTTTCACGCGCGTTGCACGGACTTATATTAGTCTATGGGGCCGTGCAGATATGTGCGTGAGTTTTGCGCTGCGTTGGTCCGTTGCAAAAAACTCACGACATGTCCGTTGATTCAGCGTTTTCAACGCATCACGCACCCATTGAAGTCAATGGGTGCGTGAAAACCACGCATGCCGCACGGAAGCACTTCCGTGCGAACTGCGTGATTCGCGCAAGAGCTGTCAAAAGGATGAATGTAAACAGAAGAGCACCACGTCCTTTTCTGTTTACAAACATCCAAACGGAGTGTCTTTGAGAAGAGCGAACCCGGACAACCGAACCGAACTTCACCGGGTTCGGCCGAACTCGTTTTGGCCGAACCCGGCAAAAAAATATCCGGTACGCGACGTCAGGAGATAGTCACTGTCCAGGGTGCTGAAAGAGTTCAACTGGTTCAGCACCCTGGACAGTGACTTCCAATCACAATATACATGAACGTGTTAAAAAAAAAAAAGTTCTAACTTACCGATAACTCCCGGCTTCTTCCTCCAGTCTGACCTCCCAGGATGACAATTCAGTCCAAGTGACAGCTGCAGAGTTACTGCCGATCAGTTAACTCTTTCAGCACCCTGGACAGTGACTGACGTCGGCTAGAATCATCTCTATGATGGCGGCTGCGCGAAAATCACGCAGCCACGCATCATACACGGATGACACACGGAACTGGCAAGTGATTTTTGCGCGCGCAAAAACGCCACGTTCGTGTGAATCCAGCCTTAATAATATACTTTTACTTTAAAATGGCACAAATGTCCAGATTTCCATGCCCTTTCATGTGGTCCCAGAAGTGGAGCTTCACCCATCAGCTGTGACATGTTGACACAACCTCAGGATGCAGGGAGCTCCCCCCACCTCTCTGTGTGTTAGTGACATGCTAAAGGGGCTGGCTGTTCATTAGCTAAGCCTGCCCCTTCCCTGTCACGGATGGAAGACAGTAACTTCAAGTCTAGTATGTAAGTGTCCCTCCTCCTCCTCCTGGTCATCTTATTATCTATTATATAAATTACTACAATTGAGTGTCAGCCCTGAGCGATTTTCTTTCAGTGTGAGCCATATGCAGCAATAATATTAGAGCGGGCAGGGCCCACCGTCCATGAGGCAAGATGAGTATCTCGCCTCAG
Organism: Rhinoderma darwinii; assembly: GCF_050947455.1. Lineage (NCBI taxonomy): Eukaryota > Metazoa > Chordata > Amphibia > Anura > Rhinodermatidae > Rhinoderma > Rhinoderma darwinii. The sequence goes on from NC_134688.1 coordinate 175,912,775, forward strand.
GAGGTGGCCTGCCTCTCTGAGGGGGCGGCGGCGCCACTGAAGCCAGCTGCCGCCCCGTCTACAGGATGCAGATACAATTACATGCAATAGCGATGAATGGCGAGGCACGGAAGGTGCCACATTATTCAGTGCCTTTCAATAACTTAAGTGGTGCGATGTCGTCATTGTGCCACTTGCATCATTGATTGACGGGACAAGGCAGCCTGCCAATCAGCACCTTTCAACGACGCAGCGTTGAAAGACACTGTTTGGCCGGACAAAATGACTTGCCCTGACACCCAGCATCTTTTAACGATGCAGGTGGCGCATTGACGTCATCATGCCGGTGGTGTCGTTGAATGACAGGGCAAGGCAGCCTGCCAATTAGTGCCTTTCAACGAAGCAACGTTGAAAGGCGCTGATTGGTCGTGCAGATTTGCCCTGCCACTCAGTGCCACTTGTGTAATTCCACCCCAGCAGACCTGCTCAGAAGAGAGCAGGCCTGCATTTCAAGAGGACGGCATGGGAACGGGTTTAGGTATGTAAAGTTTTTTTTCTGTTAAAAGTATGAGGGGCTATATGTGGAGCACTACCTACCGGGGGGGGGGGCGGTATGTGGGGGCTCTATGTGGAGCATTATCTACAGGGAGAGCTGTATGTGGGTGCTATATTTCAGAGCACTATCTACAGGGGGGCTGTATGCAGGGCTGCCATCAGGGGGGTATTAGGGGTACTACTGTAGGGGGCCCGGCCAAACTTAATTGAAAGGGGGGCCCGGCAACTGCCGCTACTTGCCTTTGGTAGAAAAAAACAGGCCCCTGCAATGGGGCCTGTTTTTTTCACCAAAACAATGTCGTGAGCTGCGGGCCCCCCTCTCGTCAAACACCGCCGTGAGCTGCGGGCCTCCCTCTCAACAAACACCGCCGCGAAACACTGCCCGCTTTTCTGGAGCCTGGAGGTGAAGGACTGGACCGAAGACATCGCCTAAAGAGGACTGGAATGGGAGCAGCTCTTCTGACACAGTGAGTAAAGTGTCTCAAAGTGCTGTTTATGTATGGCCCTGTTCACACAGAGTATTTTGCAGGTCGAAAAAAATCTGACTCAAAATTCCTTAAAGAATTTTGAGGCAGATTTTGACCTGCCCACACTATCTTGCCGCGTTTTTTGCTGCGTTTTTTGCCCGCCGCGATTGAGGACAGCAGACAAAAAACGCAGCGAAAAATGCAATTTCTTTTTTCCGCGACTGGCTCCCATTGATTTCAGATTAAATCAATGGGAGGCAGTTTTGGAAGTTGTTTGGTGCTGATTCTGACGCAGTGTCCGAGTCAATATCAAGGCCCAAAAACTCTGTGAACTGGGCCTTATTGTTAGAGCTTATTCAGACGAACGTGTAATACATCCATGCAACGCGCGTGATTTTCACGCGCCTCGCACGGACCTATGTTAGTCTATGGGGCCGTGCAGACTGTCAGTGATTTTCATGCAGCGTGTGTCCGCTGCGTAAAACTCACGACATGTCCGATATTTGTGCATTGTTCGAGCATCACGCACCCATTGAAGTCAATGGGTGCGTGAAAATTACACCCAGCACTTCCGCAGCAGTATAAACTATGAATGAAAACAGAAAAGCACCACGTGCTACAAACATACAAACAGAGTGTCATAATGATGGCGGCTGCGTGAAAATCACGCAGCCACGCATCATACGCTGCTGCCACACAGAGCAGTTATGGACCTTTTGCATGCGCAAACCGCCACATTTTTTGCGCGCACAAAAAGCACACACTCGTGTAAATCCGGCCTTAGGGTAGGAACATACTAGGCATGAACACTGCGGATTTTATGCAACACATTTTATTGCGGAAAATCCACAGTGTATTACAGTCGCAGCAGAGTGGATGAGATGTGAACAAATCTCATCCACACGCTGCAAAAAAAATGGACCTGCAGTGTGGCTTTTGGCTTTTTAAGCCGCAGCATGTCAATTTATGCTGCAGAATCGCTGCTCCTCTGTTGCGGAAATGCTGCGGTTCTGCCGCAAAAATCACAAATGAGAAAAAAAAGGCACTTTTTTAAATTTATAAAAAAGTTTAGACTTACCCCGGCCGTAGTCCTGGTGAAGCGATCCTCTATTCTTAGCGCAGCTCGGCCTCCTGTCATGACGTTTCATCCCATGTGACTGCTGCAGCAGTCACATGGTCTACAGCGTCATCCCAGGAGGCGGGGCTACGTTCAGAAGAGAGACATGCGTCACCAGGACTACGGCCGGGGCAAGTCTAAACTTTTTTTTCCCTGCAGGATTCCCGCAGCGGACACGCCTCACGAAACCTGAGCCACTATTTGGTGCGGTTTTGCTGTCAGAATTCCCTGCAGCTACCGGGGCGGATAAGCTGTGTAGTTTTACTCAGCATATCCGCCTAGTGTGTCCCTTATGATGTCGCTCCTGGAGCTGCTGCCTGTCTCTAAATAGGCAGTTGGTCCAGTAGAATTTGGAATTATTTTTTTTTTTGTGAACCAGCTTAAAAAAATACAAAACTGTTGTGTTAGGGCCTGTTCACATCACCGTTCGCTTCCGTTCCGGGGTTCCGTCTGAGGTTTCCGTCGGGTGTACCCCGCAACGGAAAGTGAAAGTGACAGCACAGAGGAGCGGCGATTCCACAGAATACATTGACATGCTGCGGCTTAAAAAGCCACACTGCAGGTCAAATTCTTTTGCAGCGTGTGGATGAGATTTGTTCGAATCTCATCCACTCTGCTGCGACTATAATACGCTGCGGATTTTCCGCAATGAAATGTGTTGCATAAAATCTGCAGTGTTCATGCCTAGTGTGTTCCTACCCTAAGGCCGGATTTACACGAGCGTGTGCTTTTTGCGTGCGCAAAAAACGTGGCGTTTTGCGCATGCAAAAGGTCCATAACAGCTCCGTGTGGCAGCAGCGTATGATGCGTGGCTGCGTGATTTTCATTATGACACTCTGTTTTCATTCATAGTTTATACTGCTGCGGAAGTGCTGGGCGTGATTTTCACGCTACCCATTGACTTCAATGGGTGCGTGATGTGCAAACAATGCACAAATATAGGACATGTCGTGAGTTTTACGCAGCGGACACACGGACACACGCTGCATGAAACTCACGGACAGTCTGCACGGCCCCATAGAGTAACATAGGTCCGTGCGAGGCGCGTGAAAATCACACACGTTGCACGGACGTATTACACGTTCGTCTGAATAAGCCCTAACAATAAGGCCCAGTTCACAGAGTTTTTGGGCCTTGATATTGTCAGAATCAGCACCAAACAACTTCCAAAACCGCCTCCCATTGATTTAATCTGAAATCAATGGGAGCCAGTCGCGGAAAAAAGAAAAAGCAGCACGTCCTTTCTTGCCGCGGTTCCGCCTCTGACCTCCCATCGAAATCAATGGGAGGCAGAAAATGCATTTTTCGCTGCGTTTTTTGTCTGCTGTCCTCAATCGCCGTGGGCAAAAAACGTGGCAAGATAGTGTGGGCAGGTCAAAATCTGCCTCAAAATTCGGTGCGCAGTTCCAGGCGGTCGTGGGTGCGCATGTGCGGGAGTTTGCGGGTGCGCACGATCGGTCGCACGGGCGGCGGTGTTTGACGGCCCCCATGACGACCCCCATGCTACCCTTGGCCGCCATCAGGGGGGTATTAGGGGTACTGATGTGAGAGGCCCGGCCAAACCTAATTGAAAGGGGGCCCCGCAGCTCACGACATTCTTTTGGTGAAAAAAACGGGCCCCATTGCAGGGGCCTGTTTTTTTTCTACCAAAGGCAAGTCGCGGCAGTTGCCGGGCCCCCCTTTCAATTAGGTTTGGCCGGGCCTCTCACATCAGTACCCCTAATACCCCCCTGATGGCGGCCCTGTGTACCATGATATAGTGCTGGACGGAGTACAGTTAACAGGCGGTGCCACGGTAGGGGGGCCCAGAAAATTTAGCAGTAGGGGGCCCTGAAATTCCTGGTGGCGGCCCTGGCTGTATGTGGTGGCTATATGTGGAGGACTATCTACAGGGGACGGGGGCTCCATGTGGGCACTATCTTTAGGGGGCACAATGTGGGGCACTGTCTATAGGGGGCTCTATGGGGCATAATCTACAGGGGTCACTGTGTGTGTGTGTGTGTGTGTGTGTGTGTGTGCGTGCGTGCGTGTGTGTGTGTGTGTGTGTGTGTGTGTGTGGACAGAGTGTATGGTGCTATTATAATCAGGAACAAAGTGTATGGCTCTATTAGAATTAGAGGTGCAGTGTATGGCACTATTATATTTAGGGGTGTTGTGTGTGTACTGTAGTCACTGTATGATCTGTAGTGGGTGGTATGGTTTTTTTGTGAGGCCGCTAGTGATGTAGAACAGCCAGGGGGATGTCAATCAAGATCTGGGGGAGGGGCGCCATTTCAATTTTCACCTCATCGGAAGAAGACACTTACTAAAGTAGTAAGTTTCTTCATTTTACTTTTTCTAACCAATTAGGAACATTTAATGTTGTCGAACATCACCTGCAAGTATTTACAGTTCGTGACCCAGTTGGTGTGTTGATTGATTGCCAATGCAATCCATGTACCAAACATTGCTGCTTTAAGTTGGTTGATATGATTTTTATAAAACTATTAGGAAATTATGAATTCAAATATGTACTAAACTCTTTTTCATAAAGCATGCAGTATCTCTTGTCTGCCTACCATAGAAAGGTAACAACAACATGTATTTTTACATGTTTGCCCATCTGCATTCCAGCGGCCATAATTTTCTTTTTTATTGAAGTTGCTGTGTGGTCTTTTTTGCATTTCGGGATGTGTTTTTTATGGTGTCCTTTTTTTTTAATGCTAAAAAAAATAAATCGCAATTGTGCGATTTATTCTTTTTTGACATTTACCAAAACCTATGAATTAGATCTTAATTTCATGAGTTGTTTTCATTTTATAAAAATAAAAAGCTGTTTACGTTATTTAATTATTATTATTTTTTTGTTCCATTATGGGACTTTTACTTTTATAGCTCTACTGACAAGTCTATTTTAGTAAATATTTAAACTGATTAGGCATAACATTATAACATCCTGTCTAATATTAGGTCCCCTAGGTGCCACCAAAACAGCTTTGACCCGTCGAGGCATGGACTCTTCAAGACCTCTGAAGGTATCCTGTTATATCTGGCATCAATATGTTTAGCAGCAGACCCATTAAGTCCTGAAAGTTGCTAGGTGGGGAAACAATGATTCTGACTTTTTCCAGAACATCCCACGGATCAGATTGAGATTAGTAAAATTTGGAGGCCAAGTCAACATCCTGAATGCTTTGTCATGTTCCTAAAACCATTTCTGAGTAATTTTTGCAGTGTGGCAGGGTGCACTATCCTGCTGAAAAAGGCCACTGTCCTTGGGGTTTACCATTGCCATGAAGGGATTTACTAGTCTTCAACAATGTTTAGGTATGTGGTACATGTCTAAGTAACATCCACATAAATGGCAGGACCCGAGGTTTTTCCAGCAGAATATTGCCCAGAGCATCACACTGCCTCCACCAGCTTACATTCTTCCCATAGTGCATTGTGGTGCCATCTCTTCCCTAGGTAAGTGATGCACATGCACCTGGCCGTCTCTTTGATGTAAAATCAAATGTGAATCATTAGACCAGGCCACCTTCTTCCATTGCTCCATGGTCAAGTTCTGACGCTCATGTGTTCATTGTAGGTGCTTTCCGGGACAGAGTGGTCATTCTAACCTGTCTGTGGCTAAGCAGCCACAAACACAGCAAGCTGCAATGCACTATATGTTCTGACACCTTTCTATCATAGCCAGCATTAACTTTTTCAGAAATTTGTGCTATAATAGCTTTTCTGTGGGAGCAGACCAAATGGCTTAACCTTCAATTCCCACGTGCATCAATGAGCCTTGGGTGCTTATGACCCCTTGACCACTTTTGGTAGACACTAATCACTGCATACTGGTAACACCCCCAAAGACCTTTTGTTTTTTAAATGCTCTGATTCAGTGGTCTAGCCATTTAAATATTGCCCTAGTCAAAGACGCTCAGATCCTTACGCTTGCCCCATTTTTCCTGCTTTCAACACATCAATATTGTCCAATCAGTTATGATAGTGCAATAATTAGGTTTTCCAATGTGTAAGAGCCTGTGCAAACAAAATGCCTTACAGGAATTATCTCAGAACAGTCTTGGTGGCCTTTACGAGGTTATTGCGGAGGCTGACAATCGTGACATAAAGAGCGCCCCCTCCCGTTGTTTATGAAATGATTGCTATTGATCAGAACATCACAGGGGTTAAACAATTGGGATTATAGTTTTCTTTTATCCTGCCATTGCTGTGGGGTGGTGGCTGCCAAATACATCTGCTTTCCCCTGCAGGTTGTGCCCGTATTATCACAGTCCTGTAAATGTATGGTGAGTGTTAAAGGGGTTGTCCAATACCGGACGACTGATGACCTATCCACCGCATAGGTCATCAATATATCATTGGTGCGGACCAGACCCCGTACCGATCAGCCGCTCCTGTGGCCTGCAGGCGTCGGATGTTATTGCCCATTGTGCGATGTACGGAGCCGGAAGCAGTTGGCTCTGTACATAGCATAGCGGCCATTCTGCAGAACCGCAGCTCTTCACTTGAATAGGAGCAGAGCTGCAGTACTGCAGCTCGGTCGCTATTCCATAGCCAGAGCCAACTGATGACCGCATGCAGCGGAAGCAGCTTAACGGTGCGGGGTCCGGGTGTCGGACCCTTACAGATTATGCACTGATGGTTTATCTGGTTGATAGGTCATCAGTTGTCCGGTAGTGGACAACCCTTTAAGGTTCAGCTGTCACTGCCATACAATTTAAACATTGTGCATTAATGGGTTAATAAATTTAAAGAGAAGGTTCTCCCTTAATTATATTCACTTAGACATCGTCACTGAGACATGTCAGAAGATGCCATCAAAGGAGGACTGTGACCTAGGCAAATTGCTAGAATGGAGGGGACTTTCATCTTCAAGCTCATGAAGTCCCACTTCAGTAAATAGGAGATTTACACCATAAAATTGTTTCTGGAGATGTCCAGACTGAATAACTATATTTAAGAATCATCTTGTGCACTAATAAGTATTTTTCTTATGTAAATCAGCTACTTCATATTTATGTGCCTCATACACACATGGAATATAACTGTGTTCTATTGAATGCCCAACCAGAACTTGTATCTTTTTTACCTTTAGTGCTAGGTAACTGAATATGGGGATTGATAAATTAACAAAGATAACTTTCCTTTCCTATGGCTTCAGCAACTAGCAAAAGAAATGTACTATTGTTTTTGTCTATTTTAGCTGACTAACCAAGAATTTATATACATAGATTTGTCTCAAGTAGTGCCCACTGTGAGGCGGTCTTACTGTTGCAAAGGCCTTTCCCTAGCTGCAACAAAAGCGGATTTAGCAACATCATTTATCCTTACTTTACACAGAGCTCAGGTGATAAATATAACTTGAGCAACTTTTTTTTTAACTTTGGCATGGATTTTGACAACTGGTAAGGACCAGGCATCACCACTCTCATATTGCTGAGGCCTCAGTACATACTTCCCAACTTTCCAAGATTAGAAAGATGGACATCCGTAACAAAGTGTCTCTGTGCAAGGAAAAACTATGAAGGAGATGTGGCCACTTCATTTTTAGAATTGAAGGCATACAAAGTTTTTTCTTTTATTAGGCCGGGTTCACACGTAGCGACGTAATTTGTTGCAGAAAATCTGCAGCATCATACTGTAGCAGCAGAGTGGATGAGATTTTAACAAATCTCATCCACACACTGTGTAAATGATAAGCGGAAAAAAACGTTTTGTTATGGGTTTTCCCCATTGAATTCAATGGGGAGGTAAAATCCGCAACAAATAGCATATGTTGCAATTTTTGTGCCAGAAAAGCTGCGATTCTGCCGCAAAAATCGTAACTCATAGAATGATCTTTGCCGACAATTGCCCTGTGTAAAAAGACCAGTGATCAGCAGATGAACAAGCAAACACTCGTTCATCTGCTGATCGTATCGTTTAAAAAAGTAAAATAATATCGCGTTCGGCAGCACATCTGTGTAAACACGGAGACGCGCTACCTACATGATAATAATGTATGGGGACGAGCGATCGGATTGACAACCGCTCATCCCCATACATAGCTCCTTGTGACAGGAGCAAAAGCGCGCCAATCAACGAGCGTTCTTGTTGATCAGCATTCGCTGCACCTGCCAAAACAAAATCGGCCGATGTAGTAGGGCCTTACGTGAACAGTTAGGAGGGGGCAGGGGCCTGATAAGTAGAGAAAGAGACGTTTTCTCTAATAAGATATATTCCAAAGTTTATTTTAGTCGCTTGTTTTATTGATCTATGCAAAGTTTTTTGAAAGATAACGACCATTTAAATGACTTTAGTATTTTAGTTCCTTTACTTTAAGGCAGTTGGTGACTACATCACAGGGATTCATATTTTTGTGTTCCTCTGGAACAACAAAGCAGGGATATGATAGTCTACGCTTTGTGGAATTTGTCTTATTGTAAGTTATCATGTTTTAACTAGACTATTTTTTATCAATGTTTTAACTTCATTAAATGATTTGTTTCTAAATATTCATACCCTGAAGACGTAGGTGCTTCCTCTTTCTCAGCCTTTGCTTTACTCCTATGTGAGCTTAATTAAGAAATGCAAATCTTCCAAAGTACTATTTACATTTTTTTTAATGGATTGCTGATAAATTATTTCTTCCAGTGGAAAACCTTAAACTTTTATGAACTGATTCTCTTGAATTAAACAATCAAAGTTGTAGAGGATCGTAATTTATTGAAAAGCCTTGTTTATCGTTATTCATATAGCGCTCTTACAACTTATTTTTTAGCGCACTAAAGGATAATTCATTTGTGAGGTAGATGAGTTTACAATAACTATTCACCCTCCACAACTTGTATCATGCAATGTCTCAGTCTAGCTTCTGTAGGTAGCACAGATTTTGATTTTATTGTACATTATGTCATCAACATAGTTGAGCTTCATCTGTACTTCTACTACTATCGATAAATATTTTAAATGCTGCCTGGATTCCACATACAATCAATGGTACTCTCTTCTCTACCTCTAGTGATGTATGTGCTCATCAGCCATATAAAATAAGACACTATTATAACTTTAACACATTAAATTAGTGTTTATTTTACAGTGTTTTTAAGGAACTTACTTTGATAGTACGTAAGTTAGTGGTTAGCACTATTTCTTTGGTGTGCTAAAGTTCTGGGTTCAAATCCGACCAAGGACAACATCTGCATTTTTTATGTTCTCTGTGTGTATTATGGGTTTCCTCCAGGTAATCTGGTTTTCTACTACACTCCAAAAAACATACAGAGAATTTAGATTGCCAGCCCCACTGGGGACAGTGAGTGATGACAACCTCTGTAGAGTTCTGCACAATACGTTGGCGCTATATAAGCTTTCGTTTTAGAAAAGTCCAGAGAGTGGCAGAAACGGCTCAAAAGTCATAATTTTTGCTACTTTTGAGCGTTTGCAACTTATCCACCCAAGAAAACTGGCATAAAAAAAAGATGTTAAATTCTCCCCCATTGTACAGTACTGTAAAAAAGTAAATGCTCCTCACCCGATTCCTTCTATTTTCGCTCCTTTGTCACTAAATCTCATATAAATTTGAATAAGTAATCCCCCCTAATCCTAATAACTGGTTTTGCCACACCCTTGGCAGTAATAATGCCTGGTTGTGGCTAATGAAATGAAACCCAATTGTTAATTGAATTTGGTTAACTGGTTGATTTAGTAGCTAATGAAGCAAGAACAGCATTTTTTTATTTAATAAATTATATCATCATGTAAAAACAGCATTTTGTGTTTACTTGGGTTATCTTTGTCTAATATCCAAAGTAGTTTAATAATCAGAAACATTCAAGTGTGACAAATAGGCAAAAAAAAAGAAATTGGGAAGGGGGCAAAAACTTTTTCACAGCACTGTATTTTATTTTACATTTCTTGCCTTTGAAAGTGTGCAGGGTTAAACTGGCCCACCAGAGTACCAGAGGATCAAGTCAGTCCAGGGTGTCACACAATAATGGACTCTAAAGACAACACCATTTGGAACTGGCTTTGAAGGGAATCACTTGCCACTAGGGTCTATTTTTAACAATTGGGCTCAGTTTTCATGCTATGAGTAGGAAAACACTTTTGTTCGAAACGCGTAAATGGTAACATGCCTTACCTGTGTCCTCTATGGACTTTTAAATATGACCAAATAAAGCTATTTTTATACTACACATTGTGGATGGGCTGAGGAATATCTTCTTTTTTTTTATTTATTTTTTTAAATATTGAATTCCTTATCTGCCTATAAGCCCCCCCCCCCCCCATTCCAATTGCACTCCATTGAGGAACTACAGATCTCAGGACGAAATATTTGGTGAGCACACCTGTGTCTTTTGCTGTTGTCTTTTCTTCTCTTTTTTATCTGTGTTGATTCATTTTTTAATTACTGTTGTTTGTAACGTTAAGAATTGATGATGAAATAAAAACGTTATGTTTTATAGTAGACTTATGGACTCAGTTTCCTGCTATTGGTGATATAGTGCATTGTAGTGTTCAAATGATCTCAAAAGTTATAGTTATATAATTATTTAGCACATACCCCGAACTATAAAATGTGTCATGCCCATGGCCGCGGGCCGTCAGGCTCACTCACCTCCTGACGGCCGCAGCAATGGATCTGTGAGCGCTGGCCCCCATCTCCTCCTCAGGAGATGCCAGTGCTCACTTTTGCTTCTCTCGGCCGGGTCCCGTAGGGTGCGCGCGCAGGCTCGTGCCCGCTCGGGCCAGCACGCGCAACTGAGTTAGGGTATGTGCACACACACTAATTACGTCCGTAATTGACGGACGTATTTCGGCCGCAAGTAGTGGACCGAACTCAGTGCAGGGAGCCGGGCTCCAAGCATCATACTTATGTACGACGCTAGGAGTCCCTGCCTCGCTGCAGGACAACTCTCCCGTACTGAAAACATGATTACAGTACGGGACAGTTGTCCGGCAGCGAGGCAGGGACTCCTAGCATCGTACATAAGTATGATGCTAGGAGCCCGGCTCCCTGCACTGTGTTCGGTCCGGGACTTGCGGCCGAAATACGTCCGTCAATTACGGACGTATTTAGTGTGTGTGCACATACCCTTAAAGTACCAAATTAGCCCATGAGCATCCTGGACTATAAGAAGGGCTCTGCCACTTTCTGCATTGCCTAAGCTTTGTTGTCGTTACCCTAGTCTGTCTTTACAAATGGTCTCCTAAGTGTTTTCCAGTTCCCAGTATTTCCCGTTCCTGCTACCTGTATCCCGTGCTATCCTGGTCCAAGTGCCATATTGAGTTGGAGTCATGCTGCGCTGAGTACCACGCCTGTCCTGCTGCACCACACCTGATGCCTGCCTGCTGCCTAGTTCCAGCCGAGCCTGTCTTGCTACTGTCTGAGCTGCCACAGGTACACCTATACGAACTATAGACTGTGACCTGTGTCCTGTTGGCCAGCTGCCATACCATCAAGGCGGTACGACCCAGTGGCTCCACGTACCCAATGTTACAGTAAGCTCAGGACATGGACCCCGCTGGTCAATCCAAGACCATGATGACGTCACAAGAGATTCGGGCGGATATGCTAGACCTTTTGTCTTGACAGGACCAACTCCTCCAGGCATTGAACATTATTGCACATCGGCTATATGTGCAAGCTGCCATTCCTCCTACTACACCTCCTGGCAGTACAGATCCTCCAACTACACCTCCTGACAGTGCTGATCCCCAATTTTTTTTGCCGCTAACTCACCGCTATGATGGCGACGCGAAGACCTGCCGTGGATTTTTGAAACAGTGCCAGATCCACTTTAGCCTGTATGCAAGGGCATTTTTGACTGATGGCGCAAGGGTCGCTTTCATCCTCTCTCTCCTCACTGGCAGGGCCCTTGCATGGGACATTTCGCACAGTGTTTGAGGAGCCTGGACGAGTCTCGTCTGCAGCCACCTCCTTGCTGAACCTACGCCAGGGAGACACTTCTGTGGGCGAGTAAGCCATCCGCTTCCGCACCCTGGCGGGAGAATTGTTGTGGAACATTGAGGCCCTGGTGGCTACATTCTGGCAGGGACTGTCTCCTAAAATTAAGGACGAGCTTGCCACCCGAGATCTGTCATCTACCCTGGATGACCTCATCCCCCTGGCTGTCCGGATTGATATAAGGATCCGAGAACGGTTCCAAGAGTCTCGTCGGGAGGGAAGACTTCCTAGCCCGGTTCCTACTTGGCTGCAACCCCTGCTCTCCTCAGATGCTGATCCTCCAAAGGAGTCTGTGAGGATGGACCAGTTTAAGCTGTCTATCCAGAAGAGACAACACAAATGCACCTTTGTACTCTGTCTTTATTGCGGCCTCGGAGGCCATCTTGTGTGTCTGTGCCCCCAAAAGCCCCAGAGCCTAGGGTTGGTGGGAGAGACAACATTGGGTGAAGAAGGACTTTTGTCTTAATTGTCCATTCCCGCGACCATAGTGTCCGGCGAAAAAGCGCACCGGGTCTCTGCTTATCTGGACTCTGGATCCGCTGCTAATTTCATTCGAAGAGACCTGGTGGATCTTCTTCAGCTGCCGACAACCTCTCTGGAGAGGTCTTTTATGCTTGCATCGGTGAATGAACTACCTCTGCCAGACCTGGTTGTAGCTGTGACCAAGCCAATGAGGCTCCAAGTGGGAGCCCTCCATTCCGAGCTCCTCTCGTTCTTTGTCCTGGCTAAGGCTGTCAACCCTGTGCTGCTGGGCCTGCCTTGGATCTGACTACATGCCCCAGTCCTGAACTGAAATTCTGGAGAGGTTCTCCAGTGGGTTCCTGAGAGTCTCAACCGCTACCTGGTACAGATTCATCCGGCCCAGCCTCCTCTGCCTCACTCCTTGGCAGGATTGCCTTGTCATTATTCCACGTTCTTGGATGTCTTCAGCAAGAAGTAGGCGGAGACGCTGCCCCCACATCGGGCATATGACTGTCCTATCGAGCTGACTCCTGGTACATCCATTGCTTGTGGTAGGGTATATCCTCTCTCTTTGCCAGAGACTCAGTCCATGTCCGCCTATTTTAAGGAGAACTTAGAGAAGGGCTTCATACGGAAGTCTTCCTCCCCGGCAGGAGCCGGGTTCTTCTTTGTCAAGAAAAAGGATGGTTTTCTGCGTCCCTGCATCGACTACCAGGGTCTCAACCAGATTACAGTAAAAAATAGATATCCATCGCCATTGATTTCTGAACTGTTTGTTCGTATACAAGGAGTCAAGATTTTTTCGAAGCTAGACCTGCGTGGGGCTTACAACCTAATCTGTATTCGCCGGGGTGACGAATGGAAGATGCCATTTAACACCCATGACGGACACCTATGAATATCTAGTTATGCCCTTCGGCCTGTGTAATGCTCCTGCGGTCTTCCAAGAGTTAGTTGATGATATCTTCCGTGACCTCCTCTATGTTTGTGTTGTCGTCTATCTTGGTGACATCTTGAGTTTTTCTCGAGATCCTATGACTCATCAGAGACATGTCCGTCAAGTTTTGCTGCGGTTAAGGGAGAATCGCCTGTACACCAAGTTGGACAAGTGCGTGTTTGAGAAAAATGCTCTACCCTTCCTGGGCTACATCATCTCGGATGCTGAGAAGGTAAAGGCTGTCCTGGAATGGCCACGCCCTCAAGGTTTGAGGTCCATACAGCGCTTCCTGGGATTCACTAATTTCTACAGACAGTTCATTCCAAACTTCTCCTCACTGACATTTCCTCTCTCTACCCTCACCAAGAAAGGCATGAACGCCAAGGTGTGGACTCCCGAGGTGGAATCCGCATTTAATACCCTGAAGAGCGCTTTCACGTCAGCCTGTATCCTCCATCATCCAGATGTATCTCAACAGTTCTCATTGGAGGTGGACGCCTCTTCTGTCGGTGCTGGTGCACTCCTGTTCCATAGAGGTTCCAGGGGCAAGACTATTGTATGTGGCTATTACTCTAGACTCTTCTCTTCCGCAGAGCGTAACAACTCAATTGGGGATCGGGAGTTTCTGGCCATCAAATTGACTCTGGAGGAGTGGAGACATCTGCTAGAGGGTGCAGTTCATCCCATGTTGATATTCACGGACCCAAAGAGCCTCAACTATCTCCAAATGTCCCAACGACTGAATCCCCATCAAGCCAAGTGGTCTCTGTTCATTGCCTAGTTCCAGTTTGTGCTCCACTACCGTCCGGCCGACAAGAATGTGAGGGCCGCTGCCTTCTCCAGGTTGTTCGAGACAGAGGACACTATGGAGTTTCCACAGAATATCATTGATCCATCCTGCATCATCCCTGTCAGTCCTCTGCAAGTTATAGACATTCCCCCGGGGAGGACTTTTGTGCATCTGGCAGATAGAAGAAGAATCCTCCGCTGGGGACACAGTTCCAAACTGGCAGGTCACGCTGTGCCCGTAAGACCCGAGACCTGATTGCTTGTCAGTTCTTATTGCCAACGCTGCCCAAAGACATCACTGACTTTGTCTCCTCCTGCAGAGTGTGCGCAGCAAATAAAGTTGCCCATTCCAAACTGGCTGGCCTGCTCCAGCTGCTGCCTGTGCCCAATGAACCCCTGGCAACATATTGCTATGGACTTTGTCACGGACCTGCCTCCCTCTGCTGGATGCAGTACCGTCTGGGTGGTAGTGGACCAATTCTCCAAGATGGCTCATTTTGTTCCACTGACTGGCCTACCTTCTGCTTCCCGACTCGCCAATCTCTTCGTCAAACACATCTTCCGTCTGCACGGCTTGCCTCTGCATATTGTGTCGGATCGGGGGTTCAGTTCACATCAAAGTTCTGGAGACCCCTGTACGGACGCCTCGGTGTAAAGTTGGACTTTTCCTCAGCCTACGATCCCCAGTCCAATGGTCAAGTCGAGAGAATAAAAAAAGAGTATAGGGAACTATCTACGACACTTTATCTCTAGGCAGCATGATGACTGGGTGCAGCTGCTTCCTTGGACTGAGTTCTCCTACAACAACCACACTAGCGAGTCCACCACCTCAAGCCCATTCTTCATTGTCTATGGCCAACACCCACGAATACCTCTCCCTGTTTCGACTACGTCCGAGGTACCTGCAGCTGACTCTACATTCAGAGACTTTCTACAAATCTGGCAGCAGACCCAATCTTCTATTCTGCTGACGGCCGACCGCATGAAAAGAAAGGCAGACACAAGAAGACGAAAGCCTCCCCAGTTTCTTGCAGGCACTAAGGTCTGGCTGTCCTCTAAGAATATTGTACAAGTTTTCTCCCAGGTTCCTCAGACCCTTTTGAGATTTTGCAACCAATCAACCGTGTCTTCGGCTGCCTCCTACCCTCAAGATCCCCAACTCCTTCGATGTCTCCCTTCTGAAACCTGTGGTCCTGAACCACTACTCCAAGATTCCTAGTCCTGCAGTGGCTCAAAGCGGTGCATCAGATACTTTTGAGATTAAGGAGTTCCTGAACACAAGAGAGTGGGTGGAAGAACCTTTTATTTGGTGGATTGGAGGGGGTTTGGTCCTGAAGAGAGGTCCTGGGAGCCAGAGGAGAACCTCAATGCTCCTACCCTTCTGAAGAAATTTCTCTCTTGCTCTGGCCCCAAGAGGAGGGGGCATAAGAGGGGGGATACTGCCATGCCCATGGCCGCGGGACATCAGGCTCACTCACCTCCTGACGGCCGCAGACATGGATCTGTGAGCACTGGCCCCCATCTCCTCCTCAGGAGATGCTAGAGCTCACTTCCGCTTCTCTCGGCCGGGTCCCGTAGGGTGCACGCGCACACTCGTGCCCGCTCTTAAAGGGCCAGCACGCGCACCTGAGTTAAAGTACCAAATGAGCCCATGAGCACCCTGGACTAGAAGGGCTATGCCCCTTTCTGCAGTGCCTGAGCTTTGTTGTCGTTACCCTAGTCTGTCTTTGCAAATGGTCTCCTAAATGTTTTCCAATTCCCAGTGTTTCCCGTTCCTGCTACCAGTAACCTGTATCCCATGGAATCCTGGTCCAAGTGCCGTATTGAGTTGGAGTCATGCTGCGCTGAGTACCACGCCTGACCTGCTGCACTACGCCTGGTGCCTCAATGCAGCCTAGTCCCAGCCGAGCCTGTCTTGCTGCTGTCTGAGCTACCACAGATACACCTATATGAACTATAGACTGTGACCTGTGTCCTGTTGGCCAGTTGCCACACTGTCAAGGCGGGTCAGCCCAGTGGGTCTATGTACCCAACGTGACAAAATTTATCACTATGCCCTTAAATTCTTTATGATACAGTCAGAGATGTTGCTAATAAAACATTTGAGCACTTCGCAGAATACGTACATCTACATATACCAACACAACTTTATGCAGTTAGACTTTGTTCACATCTGCGTCAGAGCTCCGTTCCGACGTTCTGTCTGAGCTTTCTGATGGAACGGAGCCCTGACTGACACAAATGGAAATCAGAGGTTTCCGTTTCTATCACCGTAGTCGACTACACTATTGATTCCGTCAAAGCGACGGAACCCAACGGAACCCCTGCACAACTGAGACAAACGGAAATCATTGACACCAGATCCGTCACCATTGAAATCAATGGTGATGGAAACCAAAACCTCTGGTTTCCGTTTGTGTCCGTCAAGGCTCCATTCCAACAGAAAGCTCAGACGGAACATCGGAACGGAGCCCTGACGCAGATGTGAACGAAGCCTTAGTTATATTATATCAACTAACCTATGTGCATCTAGCCGCTGTGTAATATGTTCTGTGAAAACTCAAGTTCAGTTCAATGTTGAAGGTGCTCTGTGTTCAGAGTATGTAAGTGGAGAGCACCCCAGCCGGTGGCGTTCCTGCATTGATAAAAAAATAGAATACAAATACCCGGTATCTAATAACGTCACTTTGGCTCTAAGGTGGTTCAGATAAAGATCATATGTGTTTCTGAAAAGATGCATTTCCCTTGATTTTAATGGTAATGTGGCATCAGAAAATGACCTATTGTTTACATCAAATTTTTATGTTCAAAATATTATTTTTAATAATTCTTGGTGATTTTTATTTTCTATGTGATTATGTATATTAAAAAAATTATCCTATAGTAATCCTATAGTTTTCACACTGGCCACAGTTCCTCACAGTAGACTGACACTTCCTGATCTATAGAGATTACTTCTCCTCAGTCATTTTATTATCATCACTGACAGAATAACAATGGAAGACAGCACCTCTATATAGCTAAGGGTCCTTTCACAAGGCCCGACGTGGGCAATGTAAACGAGCGCCTATCAACGATACATCTGGTTGAACGGTGATTGCTAGCTCCTTTCACAAGGATATATGTATGGAAACGAGTGCTCGTTACTATGATCACTCATCCCCATACATTTCTATCATGTTGGCATCACCTCTCCCTGTTTACACAGGGAGATGTCCTCCAACAACGTGAATGCTTGTTTGCCCGATAATTGGCACGTGTAAAAGGGCCTTAAAGAGGCTCTGTCACCAGATTTTGCAACCCCTATTTCCTATTGCAGCAGATCGGCGCTGCAATGTAGATAAGAGTAACGTTTTGTTTTTTTTTAAAAACGAGCATTTTAGGCCAAGTTATGACCATTTTTATATTTATGTAAATGAGGCTTTCTAGAGTACAACTGGGCATGTTTAAAGTTAAAGTACAACTGAGCGTGTATTGTGTATGTACATCTGGGCGTTTTTAATTCTTTTACTAGCTGGGCGTTGTGACTAGAAGTATCATCCACTTCTCTTCAGAACGCCCAGCTTCTGGCAGTGCAGACACAGCGTGTTCTCGAGAGATCACGCTGTGACGTCACTCACTTCCTGCCCCAGGTCCTGCATCGTGTCGGACGAGCGAGGACACATCGGCACCAGAGGCTACATTTGATTCTGCAGCAGCATCAGCGTTTGCAGGTAAGTCGATGTAGCTACTTACCTACAAACGCTGATGCTGCTGCAGAATCAACTGTAGCCTCTGGTGCCGATGTGGCCGACACGATGCAGGACCTGGGGCAGGAAGTGAGTGACGTCACAGCGTGATCTCTCGAGAACACGCTGTGTCTGCACTGCCAGAAGCTGGGCGTTGTGAAGAGAAGTGGATGATACTTCTATTCACAACGCCCAGCTAGTAAAAGAAGTAAAGACGCCCAGATGTACATACACAATACACGCCCAGTTGTACTTTAACTTTAAACACGCCCAGTTGTACTTTAGAAAGCCTCATTTACATAAATATAAAAATGGTCATAACTTGGCCAAAAATGCTCGTTTTTAAAAAAAAAAACGTTACTCTTATCTACATTGCAGCGCCGATATGCTGCAATAGGAGATAGGGGTTGCAAAATCTGGTGACAGAGCCTCTTTAACACAGAGTCCACTATTGACAATAGGTGATGGACGCAGTTTCCCTCCTATTCCTTCCTGCACAATAAGCTCTACACAGGTCACAGAGCATGCCTAGAAAACTCTCCCATAGAAATCAATGGATCCCCTCCTGTTCAGCATATCTCTAAATGCTGTTAAAAGGTGCTCAAGCTCCCCATAATCTTGTACAGAAAATAGAATAAAAACATCTTCAATAAAAAAATAAAAACAGATTAGAAAAAAATATATGTTTCTGGTTTTAATTAGGAAAAATAAATAAAGATAGCACATTCTCTTTAAATTCTAAAGATACCAAATAAGTCAGAGCTAAACTTCTCTAACCTATTAACTGTACAGTATAATAAACCGTAATGAAATTCAAGTAAAATTCAAAAACCCAAATCTCATCATATTAAAATTACAATGTTTATGTTTTTATTACTTATATTCTCTATCTGGTATTTGTAAGAAACGTATTAATAAATGTGCAGATGGGAAATAATTGTTTTTAGATACATTTCTTCAGCTACCATTTGCTGTATGTATTATGAATGTTTACAAAGACCTATGGCACAGCCATACACTTCTTAGTAACCTTATTTTTACTTTCTGTGCAGTTTGAATAGTAGAAAAGATTTCTGCATTGACTTTTCAGGCATTGTTAATTTTTTTAAAGTGAGTTGATGATTTGGTCTAAAGTCAATATTCACATGAAAATTATATTATTGTACTAATTCTGTTAGACACTTCCAACAAGGCACAGTCCTTGACTTTGGCATATATGGGTAAGTGAGCATGCTCCGATCTGAGTTGCTGCATAATACAATAGAGTTATAAAACTGCTTATAGCTCTCTGTATGTTTCATTACAGTTTCTATCTGAACGATTTCACAGGAATAGATAAAAAACAATAGTTTAACAGTACACAAAAACACTTTGAAATAGATGAATCTGTGCCAAAATCTCACTACAAATTAAAAGTAAAAAAAAGTAAAGTAAACGTAATAAAATATCAAGGTAACTGGCAATAAACATGTAAAAGTGTACATATTTTTTATAGCTACTCTATCTATTATTTTAAAACATCGTAATATATATGCTGGAGAAAAAATATTTGCCCCTTTAAATGTCTTCTACTTATTACAATTATTGTCACTCTAAATGATCTTTAACCCCTTCAGGACACAGCCTGTTTTGGCCTTGTGGACGCAGGTGATTTTTTCAAATCTGACATGTGTCAATTTATGTGGTAATAACTCCGGAATGCTTTTACCTATCCAAGCGATTCTGAGATTGTTTTCTCGTGACATATTGTACTTTACGTCTGTGAAAAAATGTGGTCGATAAATTAAATATTTATTTGTGAAAAACACCAAAATTTATAGAAAATTTGCAAAAAATTGCATTTTTCTAAATTTGAATGTATCTGCTTGCAAAACAGATATTAATACCACACACAATAGTTACTAGTTAACATTCCCTATATGTCTACTTTATGTTGGCATACTTTTTTGAACATCCTTTTATTTTTCTAGGACGTTACAAGGCTTAGATCTTTAGCAGCAATTTCTCACATTTTCAAGAAATTTCCAAAACCTATTTTTTCATGGACCAGTTCAGTTCTGAAGTGGCTTTGAGGGCCTTATATATTAGAAACTCCACATAATTCACCCCATTTTAAAAACTTCACCCCTCAAAGTATTCAAAACAACATTCAGAAAGTTTCTTAACCCATTAGGCATTTCACAGGAATTAAAGCAAAGTAGAGATGTAATTTATAAATGTAATTTTTTTTGCAGAAATTCATTTGTAATAGAAAAATTTCTGTAACACAGAAGGTTTTACCAGAGAAACGCAACTCAATATTTATTGCCCAGATTCTGCAGTATTTAGAAATATCCAACATGTGGCCCTAGTGTGATAATGGACTGAAATACCGGCCTGAGAAACAAAGGAGCACCTAGTGGATTTTGAAGCCTCCTTTTTATTACAATATATTTTAGGCTCCATGTCTGGTTTGAAGAGGTCTTGTGGTACCTAAACAGTGGAAACCCCCAAAAAGTGACCCCATTTTGGAAACTACACCCCTCAAGGAATTTATCTAGTTGTATAGTGAGCATTTTAACCCCACAGGTTTTTTGCTGAATTTATTGGCGTTAGTCTGTGAAAATGAAAATCTACATTTCTTCTGAAGAAACATAGACATTTTTTAATTTTTGCAAGAAATAAAGGAGAAAAAGCACTCCAACATTTGTAAAGAAATTTCTCCTGATTACGGCAATACCCCATATGTGGTCATAAACTTATATTTGAACACATTACAGCCCTCAGAAGGGAAGGCGCGCCATTTGGGTTTTGGAGCTCAAATTTTGCTATAATGGTTTTCGGTGCCATGTCCCATTTGCAACGCCCTGGAGGGACCAAAACAGAAGAAACCCTCCAAAAGTGACCCCATTCATTATCAGAATCCAAGAGAGCAAATGCCTCTTAAGTGGTATATAACTTGCGTGCCATTTTTTACGGGTTTTTTTTTTTTACTTATTTTTTGTAACAGTTTTAATAAAAGTAACAAAGAAAAAGTCCACTAATCCATTGATCAATAAATTTATGAACAACCCTCATGCCCTGTTCACACAGAGCTTTTTTTACGAGTTTTTCAGCGTGGAAACCGCTCCGCAAAACTCGTCAAAAACCGCCCGAAAATGTCTCCCATTGATTTCAATGGGAGTTGGACGAGCTTTCTTACCGTGA
This sequence comes from Rhinoderma darwinii, assembly GCF_050947455.1. Taxonomy (NCBI): domain Eukaryota; kingdom Metazoa; phylum Chordata; class Amphibia; order Anura; family Rhinodermatidae; genus Rhinoderma; species Rhinoderma darwinii. Next base: position 175,933,932 of record NC_134688.1, read on the forward strand.
GCAAAAAAACCGCATTGCGGTAAAAAGAAGCTACATGACCTATCTTGAAGCGGTTTCCGCCTTCAAAACCCCATTTCAATCAGTCAGAAGGGTAAAAAAAACACCTCGACGAGTGTTTTGACGAGTTTTTGGCAAACCACTGTGCAAAAAACATCTGGAACAGTTTTTGCAGGAGAAATTTTCCTCCTGCAAAAAACTCAGTGTGAACAAAGCCTAACAATGAATCAATGTATTTAGAATTTACAGACATGTAAATTATATGAAGAGATTTATATAAGTATATGTGTGTATACACTAGGAAGACTGGGCCCCATAGCAAACTTTTGACTGGGGCCCCCCCTCCCCTGGGCCCCCTTGTAGATAGTGCCTTTTTTACAGCCCCCCGTGTAGATAACGCCATACAGACCCCACTGTAAATAACGCCATACAGCCCCCACTGTAGATAACGCCATACAGCCCCCACTGTAGATAACGCCATACAGCCCCCACTGTAGATAACGCCATACAGCCCCCACTGTAGAGAACGCCATACAGCCCCCACTGTAGAGAACGCCATGGTTGAGGCCCGCGCTGGCGGATGACACGGGCCCCCTCAAGCCACGGGCCCCGTAGCAGCCACTACGGCTGCTATGGTGGTAGTTACGCCACTGTGTGTATACGTATATATTACATGTACGTATATATCTATATGATGATATAGATATATAACTTCCCTAATTATTAATTTTTAGTATTAACAAATTTAAAATATATGTCTATATATAATATATATTATGTGTGTGTGTGTGTGTGTGTGTGTGTATCTATATCTATATCTATATATATATATATATATATAAATATATATATAATATAGACGTGTATGTGTATATATATATATATATATATATATATATACACACACACACACACACACACACACACACACACAGTATATAAATATATATATATATCTATATGATTTTATATATATATATATATATATATATATATATAGAGAGAGAGAGAGAGATATATATATATATATATATATATATATCTGTCTCTCTCTCTCTCTCTCTATATATATATATATATATATATATATATATATATATAAAATCATATAGATATATATATTTATATACTGTGTGTGTATCTGTGTATATATATATATACATACACACACACACACACACACACACATTATAAGCCCTAATTGATTATTAATTAACTAATTAATTTTCCTAGTCTGAGTACTATCTACCTAAACTATAACTAGCTGCCTACACTAAACTATCTATGTGGAGGTGTTTTGTGTGTGTTTTTCACATTCATTGTGTCTTTATAGGAGACACACAGCAGCTGCTCGGCACAGCTTCTTCTCTCCCACTGTCTCAGAATGATCTGACAGGGAGGGAGGAGAAACAGTGTAACAAACAGCACGAAAGTTTGTTGCTGCAACAAACTTTGGTGTGATCATCATGATAAGTTTATCATGGTGATCATGTCATCAGGACTGACACCAATCCGGTCCTGATGTCTTCTCTCAGCACTAAGGCTGCTAGTAGCAGCGTGTGCTGAGAGATTCAGAGCACAGGGAGAGCGCTGTGCACTCTGTTCTGACAGCACGTGAATTAACGGGCTGCAGGACAAAAGCCCAGCACGGCAGCCCGTTAATCTACGTGGGCTGGTCGTGAAGGGGTTAAAGAAAATGCAATAAACAAAGAAAAACCAGAGTTAAAACATAACACATTGCATTTCAGAAACTAGGGATCCTCTTACACGGCCCAACACGTGACTACGTTCGCTCCTCCTCATACATTTCTATCATGTCGGCAGCACACCTCCCTGTTTACACAGGGAGATGTGCCCGCGACATCGATAATATTTCTGGCAGCATAAACGACACAATCAGCCGATAAACGAGCGTTTGCTGGGTCATCAGTTGATCGTTGCCCTGATTACACAGGGCAATGATCAGGAACGAGCGTTCTGTGAATGCTCGTTTGCTCGATAATTTGTCAGTGTAAAAGGGACTTTAATCCCAGATCCTTATGAGTAAACTGAGGTGGCCATATTACCCCTAAAAGGAGAACTACCAGAAGAAATGCATAAAAGTGTTATGGAATTGCAAGTTGAGTGATTCCCCAAAGGCTGCTGGAGACTGCCGGGAGAGAGCGTGCAAATAAAACCGCAACCTCAAATCCGTCACAACTCTGAACGACAGAGTCTAAGGCTACTCTAAGGTTTCTGCCAGAGCCGACCACAAGGTGGGATGGTCTTTGCTGCATAGAACCCAGGTTGTCTTAGCATAGTTTAGTGTTGGATAAGAGGTGCAATGCAAGGCAAACCTGAATAGGATAAGCAGCCAACCAGAGGGTAAACAGAAAGTCCAGAACAGAGCAAGTGGAAATCAGGTACAGCAGAGGTCAGAACCAGAGCCTAGAGCAGATAATCAAAATCTGTAAACAAGGGGTTAACGAGAGACAAGCCAAAGTCAGTTTCCAAGAAGTCCAGAAGTCAGAAGTACAGGGAGTGTCAGAGCTTGATCAGAACACCAGAAGACTAGGAAAATCACAAGCAAAGACCAGGTGGAGGAAGCCAGATATAAATACAACCCCACACCTAATTGGCAGAAAAACAGAGAAAAGAGATAGGCTCAAAGTAAAATAGAACCGCCCAGAAGGTAGAACAGTAGTCACGGTGATCTTACGGGAACAGGCGTTTTCCTAACAAGAAGGTTCTTTAGTGCACATTAAAAATATGAATACGTTTTTAAAAGGGTATAAGTGTCATAGAAAGGGTTTACCATGCTTGATAGCTCTATCAATCAGGGCACGCCTCTGCTGCCAAAAGAGGCTCTCACTTTGCAGAACTCGACATGACCATGTATTATGTAATTGTATCAGTGTCCTGATAATGAATATACATCACTACCAGCCTGGACGTGATGTTTATTCAGAATCCTGACACTTGTGAATCTTTTCTGTGAGATTCCAGCAAGGCAAGCGTAATCCGTGCCTTGCTGGAATCTCACAGAAAAGATTCAGAAGTGTCAAGATTCTGAATAAACATCACGTCCAGGCTGGTAGTGATATATATTCATTATCAGGACACTACAGTAATGTTAGTGTTTGTGTATATAGCTGCACATCACGATATAATTATATCGCTAGTGCAGTGTAAATGAATGGAGAGAAGTGCATGACGCTGATTGGTCACCCTATCAAATATGGAGCGGATCAGTCACTTAAAGGGGTTACCTAATGAGGACAACTCCTGTCTATATGCCCTACACATGGCACTTGTCAAAAAATAGAACTACGGTCAAAATCAGACATTAAAGAGCCTCTGTCACCAGATTATAAGTGCCCTATCTCCTACATAATCTGATCGGCGCTGTAATGTAGATAACAGTGGTTTTTATTTTGAAAAGCGATCAATTTTGAGCAAGGTATGAACAGTGTTAGATTTATACTAATTAGGTTCTTAATAGACAACTGGGCGTTTTTTTAACTTTTTACTAACTGGGCATTGTAAAGAGAAATGTATGACGGTGACCAATCAGTGTCATACACTTCTCATCGTTCCAGCCCAGCTTCTTTCACAGCACACACAGCGTGATTTAGCGAGATCATGCTGTGCTGTCACTTACTTACACATTAACTTTACCGAAGTATCTTTAGAGTGAATAGACATCACCTCCATCCCGAATTCGATGTCTATTCACACTCCCGATACTTCGGTAAAGTTTCTGTGGGACTTAACTCACAGCACAGCGTGATCTCGCTGTGAATGACAGCAGCATGATCTCGCGAGTTCACGCTGTGTGTGTGCAGTGAAAGAAGCTGGGCTGGAATGATGAGAAGTGTATGACGCTGATTGGTCAGCATCATCATACACTTCTCTTTGCAACGCCCAGTTGGTAAAAAGTAAAAAAAAACGCCCAGTTGTCTACTAAGAAACAAATTAGCACAAATCTAAAATTGTTCATAACTTGCTCAAAATTTATAGTTTTTCAAAATAAAAACCACTGTTGTCTACATTACAGTGCCTATCAGATTATGTATACTGTAATCTGGTGACAGAGCCTCTTTAAGTTGACCAAAGGTGCATGATATAACAATCACGTATTGCACATATCAAAATCATTTAACCCCTTCCCCCTGCTTGCATTCTGGGCCCTAATGACCAAGCCATTTTTTACGTTTTTCCATCGTCACATTCGAAGAGCTATAACTTTTTTATTTTTGCTTCGACATAGGTGTATACAGTCTTTTTTTTTGCGGGACAAGTTGTATTTTTTAATAGCACCATTTTGGGGTACATATAATTTATTGATTAACTTTTAGTAACTTTTTTTGGGGGTGGTAGAAGAAAACCTGAAATTTCGCCACTTTTTTTTGCATCCTAAATCTACGCTGTTTACCGTGGGGTATAAATAACACAATAACTTTATTCAGCGGGTTGTTACGATTGCAACGATACCAAATTTGTATAGATTTTGTATGTTTTACTACTTACACAGTAAAAACAATTTTTTTTTCAAAATTATTTGTTTTTGTGTCTCCATATTTGAAGAGCCAGAACTTTTTTATTGTTCCGCCGATGCAGTTGTATGAGGTACGACTATTGTTTTTTGCGGGACAACTTTTGGATTTTGGAGTAGATGCAAATTTTTGATCACTTTTTTTAAGTCAGGATTCACAGAAAACAGCAATTTTTCCATTGGTTTTTATTTTATTTTTTACGGCTTTTACCGTGCGGGTTAAATAATTTAATAGCTTTATAGTCGGGGTTGTTACGGTAAAGCATTTTGTAAGGGGAAAAAGTGGGTTTTTCATTTTTTTTTTTTCACATTTTTTTTTAATGAACTTTATTAAACTTTTATTTTAACTGGACAGATAGAACGGAGTATGATCTGCAGGATCAGACTACACATGTTTTTTTTGTAGTCTGTTACTATGAAAACATAGTCTGCATAAGAACGGTAAACACAAAACAATAGGAGACATTTGATGAAGACTATTTGCAAAGTTGGAGCAATAATTAAAAAAAGGGCATTAAATATATACATACCATTTAAAGAGTCTTACTGTTAGTTATCAATCTAGTATCAAAGGATTTTTGCGTAGTGAAATTACATTACTCTCAATTTAACAGCTTAGAATACAAAATTATCCAGAATGATCATAAGAACTATAAGGTGATGGTCCTTTATAATGCAAAATATAAAAATGTAGGTTTATGGTCTTCTAGCAGTGTACAATAGAATTATCTCATAAATCCTGGGCCTAATTTTACGCAAAGACATTCTGCTGTTAGGCGTTATGTCTGTAGCTAGACCGCTACATCAATTTACTCTCTACAACCTTCAGTGAGAGGTTTGTCTGTGGCTTGTAAAAAAAAGTCATCTTGCTTTGATGTGTGTAGACATGCTTATAGCACTTAATGTTACATTATCTGATCTGGAGGAAAAATAGGTAATTCCGCAAAAAGAAATCTGATCAATCAGTTCTGTTCTGTAACCCTGATCTTAAAATGTAGGTTGATGTAATAGCATATTTCATCAGTAAAGAAAACACTGTCATCAGAAAATAGCACCATTTGAAGTCATTATCTGTCTCTTAATATAATCTAGCCTGTGATTCTTGTAATATGTCACTTCATTTTCACCAGCAGCATGACATATGTCACTTGCTCGCTAAATGTCTGTTTAAAGCACTATGTGAAGAGATCAGATAGTTTAATTTATGGTCACTAGGAACATTTCATTGACATTTTATCGTTTGCCGGCTCTGAATGAACATACACATCTAACAGAGGAATGCTTTACTCTGTAGTTATTTCAAATCCCTGCACAGCTCAAGTTTCAGAAATATAAAGACTTTACCGATAATAACATTAAGTGTTAATTCACATCAAATCTTTGTTTTAGAAAAAGATTATTGAATGGACGTCACAGGTAACGTGTCCTGTACTTGATTATTACAATTATTATAACATAAAAAGAGTGATACTTCAAATGAAACACTTACTGGATTTATGATGCTATTTCAGGGCCGTTAACTTAAAAGATTAGCAGGAACTGTCTAAGATGAGTTTAAAACTTTGGCGTATGCCTGTAGTGATTGACTGATGTAAATGTATGTTGGTATTCTTCAGTCACTAACTGATGTGATAGGGTTCTGCCAGTACGTCTTATTTGACAAGAACATATCATGCTGCATTGAAGTGACTGCAGTATAGGAATATATGAATGTATGGAGATAGATTTACAATGCTTGAAATCATTTTAAGGCACATTTTGTCACACGTCATATGAGGTGAAATACACTCAGTCTAAAATGTAAATCTACTATGCTTGGACTATCACATCATTTTTGTATTTTAAATATTTCCTTTTTTAATCTATGAAAGTAAGGTAAACATCACTTTACAAGAAGACTCCACATTTGAACAATATTTCTAAGTCAAATCTTTTAAAAAAGTTAAGAAACTACAAGGGTATGTTCACACGCAGAGTCAAAAAAGGCTGAAAATTACGGAACTGTTGTCAGAGAAAACAGCCTCTGATTTTCAGGCGTTTTTAAAATACGCCTGAAAACACAGAGTGTGAACATACCCTCAGGAATGAAGCGTATGTCATCCAAAACAGCTTCACATTGGCACATATAAGTGACAGACCGCAGAAATCGGTGTGTGTGATAAGACTTTATGCAGCATAATGGAGGTGACAGGTTCCCTTTAAAAAGAAAAACAGCAAAAGTAAAGCAAAGTATTTGTGGGATTACTGCAACACAAACCTAATTTTTTCGACATGGGAAACAAGGTCGTAGGAGGCCTTACAACCGTTGAAAAACGCCTGTGATCTTGTCGTCCATAGGGAAACTTTATAATTGCTCACTTAAATTCTGCAATTTTATTGTAGTAATGTTATAAATATCTCATGTAAAAGTAGAGATTCTTGATCATATAATAATACTAACATTCAGTATAAAATACAAATGTTGTGCAATTAGTATTGCAAACATATAGAGAACACATAGCTGCACTACGAATATTTTAGGAAACTTTTGCCTGTAAAGGTAGGGACAGTTGTGCATAGTGACTACATGGATACAAATTTATAGTTTAGGATATGTATAATCTATGGATAGTCTATGTCATTATTATTATTATTATTATTATTATTATTATTATTATTATTATTATTATTATTATTATTATTATGTGTAAAATATGAATCAGATACAGTGAAGGAAATAAGTATTTGATCCCTTGCTGATTTTGTAAGTTTGCCCACTGTCAAAGTCATGAACAGTCTAGAATTTTTAGGCTAGGTTAATTTTACCAGTGAGAGATAGATTATATAAAATAAAAAAAACAGAAAATCACATAGTCAAAATTATATATATTTATTTGCATTGTGCACAGAGAAATAAGTATTTGATCCCCTACCAACCATTAAGAGTTCAGCCTCCTCCAGACCAGTTACACGCTCCAAATCAACTTGGTGCCTGCATTAAAGACAGCTGTCTTAAATGGTCACCTGTATAAAAGACTCCTGTCCACAGACTCAATTAATCAGTCTGACTCTAACCTCTACAACATTGGCAAGACCAAAGAGCTTTCTAAGGATGTCAGGGACAAGATCATAGACCTGCACAAGGCTGGAATGGGCTACAAAACCATAAGTAAGACGCTGGGTGAGAAGGAGACAACTGTTGGTGCAATAGTAAGAAAATGGAAGACATATAAAATGACTGTCAATCGACATCGATCTGGGGCTCCATGCAAAATCTCATCTCGTGGGGTATCCTTGATCCTGAGGAAGGTGAGAGCTCAGCCGAAAACTACACGGGGGGAACTTGTTAATGATCTCAAGGCAGCTGGGACCACAGTCACCAAGAAAACCATTGGTAACACATTACGCCGTAATGGATTAAAATCCTGCAGTGCCCGCAAGGTCCCCCTGCTCAAGAAGGCACATGTACAGGCCCGTCTGAAGTTTGCAAATAAACATCTGGATGATTCTGAGAATGATTGGGAGTAGGTGCTGTGGTCAGATGAGACTAAAATTGAGCTCTTTGGCATTAACTCAACTCGCCATGTTTGGAGGAAGAGAAATGCTGCCTATGACCCTAAGAACACCGTCCCCACTGTCAAGCATGGAAGTGGAAACATTATGTTTTGGGGGTGTTTCTCTGCTAAGGGCACAGGACTACTTCACCGCATCAATGGGGGAATGGATGGAGCCATGTACCGTCAAATCCTGAGTGGCAACCTCCTTCCCTCCACCAGGACATTAAAAATGGCTCGAGGCTGGGTCTTCCAGCACGACAATGACCCGAAACATACAGCCAAGGCAACAAAGGAGTGGCTCAAAAAGAAGCACATTAAGGTCATGGAGTGGCCTAGCCAGTCTCCAGACCTTAATCCCATCGAAAACTTATGGAGGGAGCTGAAGATCCGAGTTGCCAAGCGACAGCCTCGAAATCTTAATGATTTACAGATGATCTGCAAAGAGGAGTGGGCCAAAATTCCATCTAACATGTGTGCAAACGTCATCATCAACTACAAAAAATGTCTGACTGCTGTGCTTGCCAACAAGGGTTTTGCCACCAAGTATTAAGTTTTGTTTGCCAAAGGGATCAAATACTTATTTCTCTGTGCACAATGAAAATAAATATATATAATTTTGACTATGTGATTTTCTGTTTTTTTTTAAATATATAATCTATCTCTCACTGGTAAAATTAACCTAGCCTAAAAATTCTAGACTGTTCAAGTCTTTGACAGTGGGCAAACTTACAAAATCAGCAAGGGATCAAATACTTATTTCCTTCACTGTAGTTGATGTGAAGATAAACTCTGTTATGGTCTGCTACGTCTCTTAATTTCATGGATCCTGTGAAACCCTGTGAAAGCAATATCTTTTCTGCATATCACTTCCCCCTGGGCAGGGTTGTAAAATGTTAATAAATTCACCGATATTCTACAAAAAATAGGAGACCTTTTTTCCGTGTTCATAATAAAATGATGCACCCATGATTGTTTTAAGCTTTTTAAGCTTGTACGAGTAATTATGATTGTACTTATTATAATTATATTATTATAATTATTATCATTTTACAGTTCAGTTAATGCTGCTCATGTGTTCATATCAGTATTATGAGCCATGTATATTTTTTTCCTTTGGCTTTTTCTGTTAGTTAAAATGTTTTACTTCTGCAAAATTGTCTAAAAAAGCAAAAAGGGTTTGAGACACTGCCCAATCTGGAAACATGAAGGGATATGTCTTCCGAGAATTGAGCATACTAGTCAAGACCTGATGCAAATCTGCTTTAATACCAATTTTAAATCCTCAAACTTTAGCCCAGGTTGCTTTGATAGCGGCCTTCAGCTCGTCTGCATTGTTGGGTCTGGTGTCTCTCATCTTCTGCTTGACAATACCCCATACATTCTCTATAGGGTTTAGGTCAGGCGAGTTTGCTGGCCAATCAAGCACAGTGATACTGTGGTTATTACACCAGGTATTAGTACTTTGGCTTTGTGGGCACGTGCCAAGTCCTGCTGGAAAATGAAATCAGCATCTCCATAAAGCTTGTCAGCAGAGGGAAGCATGAAGTGCTCTAAAATTTCCTGCTAGACGGCTGTGTAGATGTTATATCATTTTCCAGCAGGACTTGGCACCTGCCCACACTGTGCCAAAAGTACCAATACCTGGTTTAATAAACACAGTATCACAGCAAACTCGCCTGACCTAAACCCCGTAGAGATGAGTGACACCAGACCCAACAATTCAGGTGAGCTGAAGGCCCCTATCAAAGCAACCTGGGCTTCCATAACACCTCAGCAGTGCCACAGGCTGATCGCCTCCATGCCACACTGCATTGATGCAGTAATTCATGCAAAATGGGCCTCGACCAAGTATTGAGTGCATATACTGTACATACTTTTCAGTAGGCCAATTTTGAAATTGGGCTTATATAATATTCAAATTTTCTGAGACTCTAAATTTTGGGTTTTCATTATGTGTTAGTCATAATCATACACATTAAAAGAAAAAAAAATTCTGGAAATAGATCACTCCGTGTGTAATAATCTTTATAATATATATGAGTTTCACTTTTTGAATTCAATTACTGAAATTAACTTTTTGATGATGTTCTAATTCATTGAGAAGAACTAGTACATACATTAATTAGTTTTAGGCTTCATGCACATGACTGTAAGGCCCCATGCACACGACCGTAAAAAATCTCCGTAATTGCGGACCATAGTATTGGCCGCGGAGACCTTTCCGTATCACTGCAGATAAGTGTCCGTGCCGTAGAACTGTTCTGGGAATTATGGAGCATGTTCTATTTTTCGTATTTTACAGGCCTTGCTCCCATACTTTGAATTGGAGAACGGCCCGAAAATGCGTGCTGTGATTACGGGCACGGCCGTGTGTATGAGGCCTTACGGATTTTGCTGTCTGCAAATACGGCTCTGACGGTTACGGATACACATCCGTTGCCGTCTGCAATTGCGGAAGCGCCCATAGGCTTCTGTGGGCGAGTCCATGCCGGAATTGCGGACAAGAATAATACATGTCCTATAATTTATGGATCATTTCTACGGCATGGACACACCTCCGCAATTTCATCCGTAATTACGGATAAATGCTCTTTTACGGTTGTGTGCATGAGGCCTTACTTTTTATAATGAACCTTCAAATTATTGAAAGAGATTCCAGATTTGTCATCTTTCGATTGTAGGTTAGGACATAAATGATGAACTTTGTTGTTTACTATTGACAACTCTTTTACTTTTTGTCTGCACTAGTTTTTACACATGTGGCACACAATATAGGGTTTGCAATTTAATTCCACTATCTGAAGCCCAAACACAGTTTGTTCTCTTTTAGACGATCATAATGAAGCAACATATTAGTGTCCGTATTATGACCACAAAACCCAGACTTCCTGCAGTGCTACTGAACCGACCTAAGGTCCTTATAGACCCCTATGGCAATCTAAGTTCAGATCAGTGCAACTGTGGGAGGTCTGGATATTGATGCCGTAATACAGACGCTAAAATTTGTCCACCTTACGGCCGTCTTAATAAACTAGTCAAAGGTAAGTTTCAAATGAAGCAAAAGAAAAAAAAGTTTGGATTGTGGTAGTAAAGCAGACTACTTGGAGAATGTCTCGACTAAATGTATTTCATGTATGTAAATGTATAATCAGTAGTTGCTTAATAAGGCAGAACAGAACTCAAACACCTACTTATAGTTGAACCTAATATGGAACTTATACACTGTGTTTCTTAACTTACAAATTACGTCTTTCAATATTGTTATTCTATAAAGAGAAAAATATGTTTGTGTGATATCTCAATTAAAAACACTCCTCTGCACATAGCTAAATATAATACAGAAAAAAATATATATTTACAACAAATATTGTAAATTACTTTAAATACTGCAAATAAGTAAAAAAAAAAGCATAAAAACTACAAGGCAGTGAAATGGATATATATACAATTTAGTTTCCAAGGAGTAGACTGTAGAATTATAGCAAAGAATACTAGCAAGTAAAGCAATTCAATGAGGGCTGAATGATTAGCTACAAGGAGCACTTACAATGTTCACTGGTAATTTAGATAATTGTATTGCAGGGTTTGTAGACCTATGATGAATTACCCAGATGCTTTTCTATATTGTGTAATTTGGACATATCTTGCAAATAACCCAACTAAGTAGAATCTACAGTGTACTTGAGATACATGGTAGCTGATCCAACTTGAAATAAAAGGGAATTGCTATCAAGTTACCCTTCCTACAGTAGAAAGTTAACATTGTGAATGAGCTTTTATTGCGCAAGTACAGGTACCTTCAATTAATTTGGACTTTCTTCTAAAGTGTCTCCTAAAATAAATCAATACGGAAAAGTAAAGCACAAATCAAGTACATAATGGCAGATTAAAATAGAGCTTTCATTTAAAACTAAAACTACACTTGCAAAAAATTAAAGACTTTAAGTCCGAAGAACAATTCATACATAGTGAAGGTTATGTATATTTACAGATACAACGATTAACCCTAACATTAAAACAACCTTCCTAATATTTTGTAGGTCTCCCTTTTGCCACCAAAACAGTTATGACCCGTTGAGCCATGGACTCCAGAAGACCCCTGCAGGGGTCCTGTGGTTTCTGGCACCAAAACGTTAGCAACAGATCATTGAAGTCCTGTAAGTCTGGGGTCTGTATTAGTTTAATGGTCTATATTTAGGGGTCTGTGTTTAGGGGCTCTGGGGTCTGTATTAATTTAGGGGGTCTGGTCTGAGGTCTGTATTTAGTGGTTTGGGGTCTGTATTAGTTTACAGGTCTGGGGTCTGTATTTAGGGGTCTGGCCTGAGGTCTGTATTTAGGGGGTCTCCTGACACAGTATATCGGCTGAGCTGCAGTACTGCAGCTCTGCTTTTATTTAAGTGAATAGGAGCAGAGTTGCAGTTCTGCCGCACGGCCCCTATGCAGTGTACGGAGCCATCTGCTTCCCACATTTTGGGCACTGAACACTTCATAGCATCCGGTGCCCCGGGGGCAGCCATCATAGCTGATCGGTGTGGGGTCCGGGTGTTGGACCCCCACGATCATATGTCATCAGTATGAAAAAATGGTCCATGTCCTTTAAACCCCTTTAATGTATGGGCCTGGGGTCTGAATTTGCTTAGGGATCTGGTCTGGGGTATGGAACAATTTAAGGAGTTTGGTGTCTGAATTTTTGTGTTTCTATAGAGGCTGGAAATGGCTGCAGAAGTGAGTGGCAAAGATGCCCCTTAAAGAAACAGTCATCATGAGAAGTCGTCTTAATGGTCTGTGCCAGATGGAGAAAAAAAGAAAAGAGAACGACTCCCATCAGAAAATACATCACCTGTGAGTCGCTGGATTTATAGAGGAGCTGTCACCTCTTCTGACATGTCTGTTAGGGCATGTTCACATGTGGCGGAGTTTTTCCGCTGCAAATGTTGGTGCAGATTTGGGGCTATTACGCAACGAATCTGCACCAACATTTGCATATTTGACAGGTAATTCAGACGTTGCAGAAAAGACAGCGCACTTGCCACAAATTTCAGTTTTTGCATTGCAAAGGCTGAAATCCGCAGTGAAATTCCACTTCTTCTCCGCAACAGACAGTGCATGCTGCGGAGGGAAAATTCCGCACTGCAGCCTATGGTCTGCAGCGGAGTTTTCTGCAACGTCTGAACTAATTTGCCTAAAAATTTATTGAAACAACTGTAAAAAACGGCTGCTGGAGAATTCCACTGCGGACTGTCCGCAGCGGAATTCCACAGCAATTCCGCCACGTCTGGACGTGCCCTTATAGGAAATCCTTGTACTTCACATAAAGTCTTTGTGTAGCCCAAGACTAATAGACAAACACATGTTACCATTCCCAGTGTCAAGAGGATGTGTCCCTACACAGTGTGATACTGTCAGCAATGGTTGGAGACACAGCCCTTTGACAAGGGGAATCGTAACACCCATTTGTCAATGGCCGCACAGAAAGGTGGTGTTCACTATAGACATGGCAGAGCGGTGGTGGAGAAGGGGGGCCCAAGTTTGGGGAACAACCCAGGGCCTATAGTCTACTTAATCCGCCACTGTAAGTACAAGGGTCAATACAATAAGAAATGTATTGCTATCTTTGGGTGATTAGGAAAACAATTGAAATAGTTGGTTGTAATTATTAGTCAACTACCAAAGGGGTAGCTTGATTATTTTGCTAAAATAAAACAGCAAAAAAATTGAATAAAAAACAGCTATAGTTCAAGCTCTTTTGTTTGAAAGAGCCTGCTGAGAACTCACGTGTTTGTTTCACATAAAAATCTCTAGCTCTCTGATGCCAAAGAAATTTCTAGCATTTGTCAGTTTTATTTAAAAAAAATAATTATTGTTATTGGTTAATGACTGTTTTATTGTATATTACTATTGTACATATACTAAGAAAGGGCATATACAGTACTGAGCTATTGTTTTCTTACTATGTAAAAATAAATCTTGCTATATATTAAAAGCTCCAAGTGACACTAATGCTTAAAGAGGCTCTGTCACCAGATTTTCCAACCCCTATCTGCTATTGCAGCAGATAGGCGCTGCAATGTAGATTACAGTAACGTTTTTATTTTTAAAAAACGAGCATTTTTGGCCAAGTTATGACCATTTTTGTAGTTATGCAAATGAGGCTTGCAAAAGTCCAAGTGGGTGTGTTTAAAAGTAAAAGTCCTAGTGGGCGTGTATTATGTGCATACATCGGGGCCTTTTTAATACTTTTACTAGCTGGGGTTCTGATGAGAAGTATCATCCACTTCTCTTCAGAACGCCCAGCTTCTGCCAGATCACGCTGTGACGTCACTCACAGGTCCTGCATCGTGTCAGACGAGCGAGGACACATCGGCACCAGAGGCTTCAGTTGATTCTGCGGCAGCATCGGCGTTAGCAGGTAAGTCGATGTAGCTACTTACCTGCAAACGCCGATGCTGCTGCAGAATCATCTGTAGCCTCTGGTGCCGATGTGTCCTGCTCGTCTGACACGATGCAGGACCTGAGAGTGACGACACAGCGTGATCTCTCGAGAACACGGCTGTGTCTGCACTGCCAGAAGCTGGGTGTTCTGAAGAGAAGTGGATGATACTTCTCATCAGAACGCCCAGCTAGTAAAAGTATTAAAAACGCCCCGATGTACACACACAATACACGCCCACTTGGACTTTTACTTTTAAACACACCCACTTGGACTTTTGCAAGCCTCATTTGCATAACTACAAAAATGATCATAACTTGGCCAAAAATGCTCGTTTTTTAAAAATAAAAACGTTACTGTAATCTACATTGCAGCGCCGATCTGCTGCAATAGCAGATAGGGGTTGCAAAATCTGGTGACAGAGCCTCTTTAAAATTGTAAAGTGCCTGAATGTACTAAGAAAAAGAGACTAACGGCTGCGGTCGTGGACCACCGCCATTCCTCACCTTTCCGACGGCCGCTACCGCAGACCTCTGGCTCCTTGCCAGTTTCTCCCTCCTTGGAGATGCCAGCACACGCAGCCGTCCTGCTCAGGACTTTTTCTTCTAGGGTGCACGCGCTCGTCCCCGGCCTTAAAGGGCCAGCGCGCGCACATGTAACAAGTTCCCTAACCAATTCCCAGATCACCCGGGACTTTAAAAAGGGCTTTGCCCCTCCACACCTTGCCTGAGCATTGTTGTTGTCTACACATGTTCACATTGCAAATTGTCCCTTAGTTGTTTCCTGCTCCCAGTGTTCTCGTATCCTGCTTCCTGTATCCTGTTGCTGTGTTTGTTTCTGAGCCTAAGCCTTTAGTTGGAGACGAGTGTGTCATCTGACACGTCTGGTATCATCTGCCACGTCTGGTGCCATCTGCCATGTCAAGTTCCATCTGTGCCAAAGACTCTCCTACACCTCGTGTCTGTCTGGACTTTTAGGCCTCATTTACACGAGCGTAATATACGCGCGTGCGACGCGTGTGCTTTTCACGTGTGTCGTACGCACCTATATTACTCTATGGGGCAGTGCAGACAATGCGTGAATTTTGCGCAGCGCGAGTGCGTTGCGTAAAACTCACGACATGCTCTATAATCGTGCGTTTTTCGCGCATCACGCACCCATTGAAGTCAATGGGTGCGTGAAAACCACGAAGGTCGCACGGAAGCACTTCCGTGCGAACTGCGTGATTCGCGCAAGAGCTGTCAAACTGAATGTAAACAGAAAAGCACCACGTGCTTTTCTGTTTACAAACATCCGAACGGAGTGTCTTAGAGATGAGCGAACCGAACTTCACCGGGTTCGGCCGAACTCGTTTTGACCGAACCCGGCAGGAGACAGTCACTGCCCAGGGTGCTGAAAGAGTTAAACTGGTTCAGCACCCTGGACAGTGGCTTCCGATCCCAATATACGTGAACGTGTAAAAAAAAAAAAGTTCTGACTTACCGATAACTCCCGGCTTCTTCCTCCAGTCTGACCTCCCGGGATGACAATTCAGTCCAAGTTTTTTTGTTCTCACCTAATACAGGCTCATGCACTATGTGCGCTTTGTTTCCTTTTTCCCTATAGCGTGAATTCAGTCCAAGTGACAGCTGCAGCCAATCACAGGCCAAGCCCAGGCTGCAGCGGTCACATGGACTGCCGCGTCATCCAGGGAGGTGGGGTTAGATGTCAAGAGAGGCGCATCACCAAGGACGCGTCACCAAGGACGCGTCACCAATGCAACGGCCGGGAAGTTCTCGGTAAGTACGAACCTCTTTTTTTTAAACAGGTTACTCGATATGGTGATCGGAATTCACTGTCGAGGGTGCTGAAAGAGTTACTGCCGATCAGTTAACTCTTTCAGCACCCTGGACAGTGACTGACGTCGACTAGCTTCATCTCTATGATGGCGGCTGCGCGAAAATCACGCAGCCGCGCATCATACACTGATGACACACAAAGCTGTCAAGTGCCTTTTGCGCACGCAAAACGCTGCGTTTTTTTGCGTGCGCAAAACACACACGCTCGTGTAAATCAGGCCTTACAGGTACTCTTGTGCTAAAGACTTTGCATAAACTGTTGTTTAGTCAGCTGCCACTCCGCTACGGTGGAGCGGCCTAGTGGGTCCACATGCCCCAGGATCGTGACAGAGGCAGCACATGTTAGATATATGTCGGTTGTGTGCCAGGAAAAACCCTTTGCTATCCAGGAAGACAAGCAAACACCAGGACTTCTGAAACAGAACAGTCAAAATTCTTTAACCGCAGGACCAGAAGACATGTTAGGCAAAAACCAAACGCAGCATTTCACCAAGAGAACATGATACCAACTGAAAAGCATCGTGGTGGAAATGTTATGGTTTGTTACATCAGGGCATGGGAAACCCAACTTCATATAATTCACTATGAAAACCAGGAAAGTAAACATTGCAACATAATAATGACCCTAAACATGGCATTAAATCTACCAACTGGAGGGTTCAGGAATGGCCAAGTCAAAGCTTGTGTCTAAATTTCATCAAGATGTTATAGGGGGATTTGAAATGGGCTGTATATGCAAGAAATCCCTCAAAAAAAATGTTCTCACAATCATTGTCAGTGACAAATAGTAAATAGTTATAAAAAACTATTGCTGGAGATTGTTTGTGCTAAAGATGGCAATACCAGGTATGAAAACACGGAAGGAAATTACATTCCATAGTTTCTTTTTGTTTTTATTAAGTTATTGCAAAATCAATGTGTTGTTGTTCTTTGAACAATTAGGCTGGGTTCACACTACCACATTAACGTCCGTAATGGACGGACGTATTTCGGCCGGCAGTCCCGGACCGAACTCAGTGCAGGGAGCCGGGCTCCTAGCATCATAGTTATTTACGATTCTAGGAGTCCCTGCCTCTCCGTGGAACTCCTGTCCTGTAATGAAAACATGATTACAGTACGGGACAGTTGTCCTGCAGAGAGGCAGGGACTCCTAGCATCGTACATAACTATGATGCTAGGAGCCCGGCTCCCTGCACTGAGTTCGGTCCGGGACTTCCGGCCGAAATACGTCCGTCCATTACGGACGTTAATGTGGTCGTGTGAACCCAGCCTTAGGCTGGGTTCACACAGAGTTTTCTGCAGGCAGAAAATCTGCCTCAAAATTCCGTTTGGAATTTTGAGGCAGATTTTGCTCTGCCTGCACGCCGATTTTTGCTGCTTTTTTCGTCCGTGGCCATTGAGCGCCGCGGGCAAAAAGCGCCACAAAATACGCTTTCTCTACCTCCCATTGATGTCAAGATGGGGCATGTCGCTTCTTTTTCCCGCGAGGCGGTTTTTCCACTCGCAGGAAAAAAACGCCTCCACCTCCCATTGAAATCAATGGGAGGCATTTTTCGGCAGTATTTTGGCGCATTTTCCGCGTCAAAAAAGTGTCAAAATAACTCTGTGTGAACTTACCCTTACATTAGCTTTATGTTTACATACTGTGCAAATAAATAACAAATACTGATGTGTCCATTTATGTAAAAAAAAAGAACATAACCCAGAGCTCCTACATTTTCACATCACTCTAACTCCCATTATTTAAGTTAGGATGTAAATCGAACTCCTTAATGACCGTCCGTCTTTTGATGGCTGACGGTGCAGTTCCTTAGTCTACAGCGACGCCTTTTGGCGCTCGTTCTCTAAACAGGAGCTGTAACTAAGACCTCCTGTACTTAGAGCAGCCTTCTGAGTACAGCTGGGATTGGAAAAATGTATGACCCCCAGCTATTTAACTCTTTGATCGTTGCGGTCCGTGACCCTGGCATTATCAAAGGAGACCCCCCTTTTCAATTGCGTCACCGGAAAACCAGTGATGCAATTGAAGACTTGAGGAACTGTCTGCAGTCCTGTCTGCAGTCAGCCCCGGGGTCCTAGATAGGACACCAGGGCTGTCTAATCAGTACGCCTGCTGTCAGGGCACACTATGCGCTGCCCTAACAGCAGCCTGTGTCAAAGTGACACTGTGTAATGTATTAGTGTCACATATAAGTAAAAAATAAAATTGTAAATAAAGTTATCCCTTCATGGGATCAAAACAAAATATGACCTAAAAATTACAAAATAAAAAAAAATCAAAAAACAATGCTGTGCTATTGTGTCCGGTAAAATCACGCACACCCCGACAGAAAGCCGACGGAACCCATTAAAGTCAATGGGTACCGTCGGACACTGGTGGTGTCTGTTGTGCAATGGAACCATTGCTTCGGTTATTCCCTTGTTCTGCTCCTCTGACAGAGCAGAACAATGGAACACACTGACACAGGTGTGAACGAACCCTAATGTATAGCACGTTTTAATTTATTATTTATCAGAACAGATAAAATACAGATTATTACATGAAGATTTATTTATTCAAAGAAATATTTAATTTATTCTGTTCATTTAATTAATTATTTATACTATATGTATTATAAAATAGCTCCTACAGCTAAAACTTTCTTTAAAAAATTAAGGCATTGGACACTTTTTTATTTTTAACAGAATATTCCCTCAAGGCATTTCATACTTAAAATTATAATATAGTTCGATGCTATAAAATAAAATCTGTAGAGATTATTGGAAACCTGTCAGAGCCTGTTCAAGGTCTATAAAGGCTGCAGCAAATAGCTTTTCTCTTCGCCATGGCGACCGGGTCTGTTTTTACAGTTACTCTGGAAACCAAAGGCTTTCTGTTGCTTGTTCCTTTTCAGTTACTTTTTGCTATTAAACCTTCTGGTTGAGACAAAAGGAGAGGGATAGGCGACACTTTCCAGTGGCAAACATGAATGGCAACCTGGAATTTGAAATTCTGAAGCTCAAATAAAAAAAATGTTCCCAGGCAAGCAATTACGCTTGGAAAAAAAAAAATTGTAGAATAAAACAATAATTGCAAGGTAGTAGATGTGGAAAGAGGAAGTATAACATTCTTTTTGGCTAATTAATACATAGTGATTGAAAATACAGCGATTATTTATTGATACAGTTTTAATACGACATTCAATTATACTGTTCGAAATGTTAAATACTTTTGTGTCAAAAAAGACAAAAGTATAATAGGTATGATACCTTTATTGGCTAACCATAAAAGTTCTATATGTAGCTTTCAGAGCACAGAGGCCCCTTCTTCAGGCAGTTTACAAATGAATGACTTAGAAAAAAGCACAACATTTAGATGTTACACAAAGACAATTAGTACATGAGGTGATACATCATTAAGATAAGCCGGGGCAATAAAACTGAGGTTATAGGGGTGATGACTTAGGAGTTAAGGCATCTGGAGTCAGTCTGATGGGGGACGTGACGTGTGTCCATGTAGTGGCTCATAAATCCTGGTGTTAGATTGAGGCCTTGTGTCAATGACTGGAATTTTATCATCATCTTGAATTCCCAAATTTTTCTTTCTCTGTTGTTTTTCAGAATGAGTACCTTTAGATCTGCCAAACTGTGGTCTGGTCCAGAGAAGTGTTTTCCCACGGGTGTATCCACCTCCTGTTTTATTGTATGTCTGTGAAGATTCATCCTGGTTTGTAGTTTTTGTATTGTTTCTCCAATGTAGATTCCTTTATTGATGCACCTTGTACACAGGATCATTTACACTACATTGGAGGATGTAAAGGAGAACGTGCCAGTGATTTTATAGTCCTGCTGCGTGTTTGGTATCAGGATGGTGTTTGATGACAAGATGTTGGTACAGGTCTTGCATTTTCTACTGTTGCAAGGAAAAGTGCCAGTCTCTGATGGTGGTGAGAGGGCACTTCTGACCAGGAGATTCCTTAGGTTTGGTGGCTGTTTGTAGGCAAGGAGTGGTAAATCTGGGAATATTTCCTTCAGTTTATTGTCTTTGTTAAATATAGGTTGGAGATCAGCAGCAATTTTCCTCAAGATGTTCATTTGGGGGTTGTATAGGACCACTAGGGGAACCCTGCTGTTGTCTTCCTTCTTTTTGTACTCCAGAAGATTGCTCCTTGGAATTCTTGTTGCTCTGTAGATCTGATCATCTATAATCCTTGGATGGTATGCCTGTTGTAAGAATGTATTCCTCAGTGATAGCAGGTGTTGTTTTGTGTCTTCACAGTCTGAACAGATCCGTATGTATCGCAGAGCCTGGCTGTAGATTATGGATTTCTTTATGTGTCTCGGATGGAAGCTGTTCCATCTCAGATATGCTGGACGGCCTGTAGGTTTATGGTAGATTGTTGTTTGTATGGTATTGTCTCTCATGTATATGGTCATGTCTAGAAAATGTATTTGAGATGTAGAGTAGTTGAGAGTGAGTTTGATGGTAGGATGGAACTTGTTGAAGTTTTTATGGAAAGAAAGCAGTTCATGTTCAGAGCCTGTCCAGATTATCAGCAGGTCATCAATGTACCGGAAATTATACTGTTCATATGTTTAGAAGTTCAGTTTGGTTATTTTAGTAAGCTATTGTTTCAAGTAGTCTTGTAGAGGGGTAATCTTCTCAGAGGAGAAGGTACATATACGTAGATATAAGCGAATTGAACATCTCTTCCAGAAAAATCTTGTCTAGATTAAGGGTGCAATTTACCAAAGAGGGATAATAGAGTAGTGTAGAAGAGCTATCCCTTCGCTTAGACTGTATGTAACTATTCACAGAAAATGTAGTGGGTTCATTAAATAAAACATAACTTTTATTTATTTTTTTTCATAAAGAAGAAAGTGGTCTCAGCAGAAAGCGTGACAGGGCGAACAGTCACAGCCTATGTTTAACGTATACATCGGGAACTTTTCCCGGCGTGTAGTCAAATATAGGCAAATAAATTACATATAAACTAGGACTTTTATAAAATAAGGCCCCTACACATCGCGTTTGTGCCTACGTTTATCATATATGTTGAGAAAGCACATGTTCATAGAGTTCAGTTATCCCGACATAGACCAGAAGTTTGTCCTTATGGTCTCCATTGGGCTGATATAAATCAGAAGACCTTTTTTGGAAGGATGAAATAGCATAATAGACTACACCGTTCTATATTTGGGGATTCCGCAAAAAAAGTATACCACACTATATTATATTTTTTTTTTACATGGGAGCCTACGGGTTACTGAAGACACTGTATGGCATCTGTCATAAGTATACATTAAATGTATGCGTCAAGAAGCTCCTGACATCACTGTTGATATATATTTACAGTGATGTCTGGAGGTTCACGGTGCCGGAGACCTAAGGCAGAGCATCGGAAGCGCTCTGCCCTCAGGCTATGGCCCTGGGGAATCTCCTGACATCACTGTCCATACTCTGGCATTAAAAGTGGCAATGATTTTAGTATCGATGGACAGTAATGTCAGGATCTTCCACAGGGCCAGTCCCTGGGCAACGAATCCCACTGTATGTCATACAGTGTGTTACGTTTTGTCCTTCAGCTGGAGGTATATGTCCTCCCGTGGTATACCTCTGATCTAAAGCCAAAATGCAATGTGACCTAAAAAATATACTCCAGATATTTATCCGGAAGCGAATCGAATACAATAGAAGGGAATCGGGTACTTAAACATTTACTGTTAATGTGAGGGGTAATGTTATGTTTCTTAGAGGGGCTTTGACCAGATGTTGATATTTCTATTATAGGACGCACGTATAGGAAATAAGTTCAGTACGGCCCCTAGGTGCTTCATTCTTCAAAGTGGAAATCCATCTTGCCTTCATTTGTATTGTAAATTAGTTCCTCTACTAACTGAGGGTTTTATAGATTTGATTCCAATAAAATACATTTTGGACAAATCTCCCACATGAATTGCATTCATGTGTTTGACTACTGGAGTATACGCTCCCAGTGTCATGTCATTAATATGTTCTCTTATGCATCTCCTAAACTCCCTTTTAGGCTTTAAAATATAGTTCAGTGGGTAGGGGCATGTAGCCATACATACTGCCCCCCTTGTGCTACAATTATTGAAGTCTCATATCTGGAATAATTGTCCTGTCTACACACTCGTAAATGATTTGACCTGTACATTCTCCAAGGCTTTACAATACCCGCATTTACAGGTTCCTGTTGGTCATCTAGTAAGCCAGTTTTCTTTTGTCATTTCTGAGAAGTGATTGTTGGTCAACCAGATTTTTTTCCTCTACAAAAGGTATTAATGTGTTTTCTGTTAGAATGTCTGTAAAATCCACATCTAACTTGAGTATAACCCAATTTATCTTCAGGATTTCTCTAATCGCCTGATGTTGGTTAGCAAAAGTTCCAATGATCCTCGTAGTACCCCTCTCTTCCTTTTTACATTGTATTAATAATTTCTTTATTCTGTATCCTTTGGTCCCTTTGCATGCTTGTTTCAGAATCTTATCTGGATGTGCTTAGTTACGAGAACGAGATTGCTTCAAAGTTTTCCTCCAAGGAACAATTTTTTCTGATATACTGTCTTTTGGGAATACAAAACATTTCAGCGGTAGGGTATGATAGCGTTTCCATTTATGTAGGCTGCATCATTCAAGTGAAGTCCAGTCTTTAATCCACCCATGTCCAACTTCGTTATGAAGATGTAAAGGAAGTTAATGTTCCTTTCATGGATTTCAAAAGTGAATTTTATTTAATCCTTCATCGTTGTCAATTAAATTATTGAAAACCTGCTGGAACCTTCCCAAAAGATTACTATCTCATCAATAAATGTGACCAGAAGGAAATAACTTTAGTCCCTTCAACATTGAAGTCATTGAAGACTATTGTGTCCTCCCACCAGCCCAGCAAATGGTTTGCATAACTGGGGGTACGGGCCTCCTTAGCAGGTGGAAGAACTAGTCACCAACAAAAAATAATTATGTGTCAGTACAAATATTAACAGTTGGACTAGAAAATCGTTCTGAGATTATTGTTATGTTCCCCTGCTATTGCGAAAATATGTTACAGCTTGCACCTCTTTCTCGGGAGGAATAAATGAGTAAAGTGCTTTCATGTCTAGAAATGTCAGCAGGGTTTTTG
Organism: Rhinoderma darwinii; assembly: GCF_050947455.1. NCBI lineage: Eukaryota > Metazoa > Chordata > Amphibia > Anura > Rhinodermatidae > Rhinoderma > Rhinoderma darwinii. The sequence continues at coordinate 175,957,391 of NC_134688.1, forward strand.
TTTTTAGACAGACTCCTTTAATTTTATTTACCATGTCCATGATGTCTCGTGTAGGATGGCGACCCTAGCACAAACTCCCTTAGTATAATATTTATATATTGGCTATTATATTGTGTTATACTCCCTATGCTTGAAACATTTGGTCTGCCATATATGGTAGGGGTCTGTTTATGTACTTTTGGGTGCTTATAAAACGTTTCAATTTTAGAATTAATTGGGAGCATGTAATGTCTGTGTTTATATTTCATATACTTTTTTAGTGTAAGCTTCACTGAGGATACTATTCAGCTCTTTGGCAAAAATGTGCCTGGGGGACTGTTGCAAATCTAGAGTAGTTGTTCTTATTGGCTTTTATAGCCATACACATACTTTTATATTCTGAAGTATCCAAAATGTTAATATTGCCCCCTTTATCAGAAGGTGATCAGAGATTGGAACTCCAGTGTGGGGATATTCTGATCCATTTTTGTAATGACTATCCAAATCAAGGTGTTCTGTAGTCACCATATGTAGAAAAATGTGTTTGTTGGTGTCATGCCCAATAGGTGGCATTTGGTATGCATGAATTTTAAGTCCGTAAAAGGACCAGATCCAATCAGTCTCTGTCCATAGTTTAGTGGAAATGGGGCATGGCTTAAAATGTGCGACACATCAACGTGCGCAAAAATTTTGGTTATAAAAAACTGTCATGGTCTCAGCCCATCAAGAGGCGGTATAAGGAAAATAAAGTATCTAACATGTCTAGCAAGATGCACACCATTTTTTTTTTCATACAACATGCACCACTATGATAAATGTGACACATCTTCTGACTGCCTTGTCTAATATTACGCTGTCTAAATCTTAGACAGTATATCTGCCCCATTGTTGTTGGACATAACTTTTGCCTGACTTTAAGCCCTCAAGGGGCTGTTCACATTAACTTATTTGGTCTACATATGACGTATATGCTGGGAAAAGCTGAGACCCACACCTATCACTAAACAAAGCAACAGAAATGATCATCTTCATTTTTAATGTTCAGCTCTCCTTGGAAAGCCGAGTGAGCAGAGAACAGAAACATTCTAAGCTAATACACCACTTGCTTGGCTTTCCGATAAAAAAATTAAAGGGCACATCGCTAATTTGAGCGCATCTGCTGCTTCATTTAGCAAACCATGTGAGTCTCAAACCTGGACCCCCACCAATCAAAACTTCTGACATGTCACAAGTTTTCTAAAAAGTTTAGTTACATTATGTAATTATGGCTTGTTGCTAGGAAAGCATTGACTCATTGAGGGAGCTGCATCCTATTTCTTGCATGGCTGTTTCCTGTTATTTAGAATGGATATCCTATTTTGCCCATGTACTGCTCCAGTGATCTAGTCTGGGCACAGAAGTCAGTCTGCTGTAGTCTCAAATTTCTTTCGTTCCGATCAAATATTGTGCATCCCGAGGTGTAGTCCTCATGCTGCCTCCTTCTCAGCATCTCTGTCTCCTCACTTTCCACCTTGGAATAGAAAGGGGGAAGGGGGCTGTATGGGCGAGATATCCCACTGTATGTCTATACATTGGGATACATTACAGCTGTCCGGTGGAGGTATACGGACTCCTCCCATTTTATAACTTCAACAGAAGGCTCAGTGCATTTATTTTAAAAAGGTCTTAAGGTTTTAGGGCTGAGTTTACACGTCTTAATAAAATCATTTTTTTTGCCCCGAACCATGGCAAAACCACACCATTTTGCTGTGCTTTTTGTAAAATCATGGTTAAAGGGCATGGTTTTGCTGCAGTTCGTGGCAAAAAAAAGGCGTTTGGACAGCAACGTGTAAATCCAGCCAAGGGATGTGTCTGTTAATAGAGTGTAACCTATTATAGTAGTAAACAGTATAATTGTAAATGGGCTATAACACTAAGTCAGGATTCACACAGCATTTAAGTGCGTTTTCACAGCATTTTTACAAGCCAAAAACACTGTGGTAAGCTAAATTCTATAACTCAAAATCAGTACAAAATAATAAACCCTATGTATTTACACATTTACTCAACTTTTATAGAATATGTAGAGTTTTGCAGTAAAAAATTTTTATTGCCCCAATGCATAAAAACATAAAAAATGAAGCAGCTTTGGAAATAGTCTTAATTTAAAAAAATACTTCTGTTTGTGTCTACAGCTTCTATGTGGACCTGATCTGGCAGTCATGTGTTAAGGTCCTTTTACACTAGCCAATTATCAGGCACACGAGCGTCCACAGAACAGGGCAACGTGTTTACAGAACAGGGCAACGATCAGCCGATGAACGAGAAAACGCTAATTTGTCGGCTGATTGCATAATTTGAAATGCCTAAAATATTATCGTTGTTGGCAGCACGTCTCCCTGTGTAAACAGTGGGACATGCTGCCGACATAATAGAAATGTATGGGGATGAGTGATCGGAGTAACGAACGCTTGTTCCCATACTAGCTCCTTGTGAAAGGAGCAAATGAGAGCCGATCACATCGGGCCATGTAATATCACCCTTAGGCCGGATTTACACGAGCATGTGCGTTTTGCGCGTGCAAAAAACTCTGCGTTTTGCGCGCGCAAAAGGTACTTAACAGCACTCTGTTTGTATGTTTGTAAACAGAAAAGCACGTGGTGCTTTTCTGTTTTCATTCATACTTTTTACTGCTGTTGCACAAATCACGCGCGTCACATGGAAGTGCTTCCGTGTGCTGCGCGTGATTTTCACGCACCCATTGACTTCAATGGGTGCGTGATGCGTGAACAACGCACAAATATCGGACATGTCGTGAGTTTTACGCAGCAGATAGACGCTGCGTGAAACTCACGGACAGTCTGCACGGCCCCATAGACCCAACATAGGTCCGTGCGAGGCGTGAAAATCACGCGCGTTGCACAGACGTATTACGCGTTCATCTAAATAAGCCCTTAATCCATTCCCTCTGCCCTTCTTCTTGCCAACCTACTGTAGACAGTAGAAAAAAACATAATGAAAAGATAACTTTTGCATTAGTTATGTACACTCTTCAACATTGAAATTGCAACTCCAAGAAAGAAAAGTCTTGAAATTGTGGAAATGACAGTATCGATAAACATGTTAATGATAAAAAAATTACAACAAAATATTCCAAACGTCTTGATTTATTCCGTATCGCGTAAGAGCGCCACACACAGAAATACACCACACTTAGAAAATCACCACCCAGACAGTACTGCATCCGGCAGAGAGAGGCAGGTCCGTAATAAAGTCCATAGCTATATGCTGCCAGGGAGCATCGGGCACAGGCTGCGGCTGGAGCAGACCAGCAGGTCTGGAGTGAGCGACCTTGTTGGCTGCACATACTGAACAGGAAGATACAAAGTCCATAATGTCCTTGGGAAGCGTGGGCCACCAGAAATTACGAGCAATCAGATCCCGGGTCTTACGGACCCCAGCGCGACCTGCCAGTCTAGAGGAGTGTCCCCAGCGGAGAATTCTTCAACGATTAGCCAGGTGCACAAAAGTTCTTCCTGGAGGAATGTCCTCAACTTGCAGGGGATTGACAGAGACAATACAAGACGGATCAATAATGTTCTGTTGAATCTTCATGGTGTCTTCTGTCTCAAAAGACCTGGACAAGGCATTGGCCCTTACATTCTTGTCGGCCGGGCGATAATGGAGCTCAAACTGGAACCTTGTAAAGAACAGTGACCACCTGGCCTGACGAGGGTTCAGCCGTTGGGCCGAATGGAGGTACACTACCGTTCAAAAGTTTAGGGTCACTTAGAAATTTCCTGATTTTTGCAAGAAAGGCACAGTTTTTTTCAATGAAGATGACATTAAATTAATCAGAAATACACTCTATACATTGTTAATGTGCTAAATGACTATTCTAGCTGCAAACGTCTTGTTTTTAATGCAATATCTACATAGGTGTATAGAGGCCCATTTCCAGCAACCATCACTCCAGTGTTCTAATGGTACATTGTGTTTGCTAACTGTGTTAGAAGGCTAATGGATGATTAGAAAACACTTGAAAACCCTTGTGCAATTATGTTAGCACCGCTGTAAACCGTTTTGCTGTTTAGAGGAGCTATAAAACTGACCTTCCTTTGAGCTAGTTGAGAATCTGGGACATTACATTTGTGGGTTCGATTAAACTCTCAAAATGGCTAGAAAAAGAGAGCTTTCATGTGAAACTCGACAGTCTATTCTTGTTCTTAGAAATGAAGGCTATTCCATGCGAGAAATTGCCAAGAAACGGAAGATTTCCTACAACGGTGAGTACTACTCCCTTCAGAGGACAGCACACACAGGTTCTAACCAGAGTAGAAAGAGAAGTGGGAGGCGCCGCTGCACAACTGAGCAACAAGACAAGTACATTAGAGTCTCTAGTTTGAGAAATAGACGCCTCACAGGTCCTCAACTTCATTAAATAGTACCCGCAAAACGCCAGTGTCAACGTCTACAGTGAAGAGGCGACTCCGGGATGCTGGCCTTCAGGGCAGTGTGGCAAAGAAAAAGCCATATCTGAGACTGGCTAATAAAAGGAAAAGATTAATATGGGCAAAAGCACACAGACATTGGACAGAGGAAGTTTGGAAAAAAGTGTTATGGACAGGCGAATCGAAGTTTGAGGTGTTTGGATCACAAAGAAGAACATTTGTGAGACGCAGAACAACTGAAAAGATGCTGGAAGAGTGCCTGACGCCATCTGTCAAGCATGGTGGAGGTAATGTGATGGTCTGGGGTTGCTTTGGTGCTGATAAAGTGGGAGATTTGTACAAGGTAAAAGGGATTTTGAATAAGGAAGGCTATCACTCCATTTTGCAACGCCATGCCATACCCTGTGGACAGCGCTTGATTGGAGCAAATTTCATCCTACAACAGGACAATGACCCAAAGCACACCTCCAAATTATGCAAGAACTATTTAGGGAAGAAGCAGGCAGCTGGTATTCTATCTGTAATTGAGTTGCCAGCGCAGTCACCAGATCTCAACCCCATAGAGCTGTTGTGGCAGCAGCTTGACCGTATGGTACGCAAGAAGTGCCCATTAAGCCAATCCAACTTGTGGGAGGGCCTTCTGGAAGCATGGGGTGAAATTTCTCCCGATTACCTTAGCAAATTAACAGCTAGAATGCCAAAGGCCTGCAATGCTGTAATTGCTGCAAATGGAGCATTCTTTGACGAAAGCAAAGTTTGAAGGAGAAAATTATTATTTCAAATAAAAATCATTATTTCTAACCTTGTCAATGTCTTGACTATATTTTTCTAGTCATTTTGCAACTAATTTGATAAGTGTGAGTTTTCATGGAAAACAAAAAATTGTCTGGGTGACCCCAAACTTTTGAACGGTAGTGTAGGTCAGATTCTTGTGGTCTGTAAAAATTAGGATCGGATGAGCTGCGCCCTCTAGTAGATGTCTCCATTCTTCCAGAGCCAATTTGATGGCCAGTAACTCCCGATCCCCCATCGGTAGTTGCGTTCTGCGGAAGAGAAGAGCTTAGAGAAATATCCACATACCTTTGACTTGCCCTTGGGACCTCTCTGGAACAAGAATGCACCAGCACCGACAGATGATGTGTCCACCTCCAACGACTACTGCAGAGAGACATCCGGATGATGGAGGATAGAGGCTGACGTGAAGGCACTCTTCAGGCTATTGAATGCGGACTCTGCCTCGTGAGTCCACACCTTGGCGTTCATGCATTTCTTAGTGAGGTTAGAGATAGGAGAAGTCAGTGAGGAGAAGTTTGGAATAAACTGTCTGTAAAAATTGGTGAATCATAGAAAGCGCTGTATGGCCCTCAAGCCTTGAGGGCGTGGCCATTCCAGGACAGACTTTACCTTTTCAGGATCGATCTCGAGACCTCGATTCGAGACGATGTAGCCCAGGAAGGGCAGAGCATCTCTGACAAACACGCACTTCTCCAACATAGCGTACAGATGATTCTCCCTTAACCATAGCAAAACTTGCCGGACATGTCTCTGATGCGTCATAGGATCTGGAGAAAAAAATCAAGATATCACCAATATAGACCACAAAATAAACATAGAGAAGGTCACGGAAGATGTAATTAATGAACTCCTGGAAGACCGCGGGAGAATTACACAGGCCAAAGGGCATTACTAAATATTCATAATGTCCATCACGGGTGTTAAATCCATTTGTCACCCCGGCGAATCCGGATTAGGTTGTAAGCCCCACGCAGGTCTGGTTTAGAAAAAATCTTGGCACCACGTATACGATCAAACAGTTCAGAGATCAGTGGCAAAGGATATTTATTCTTCACCGTGATCTGGTTGAGACCTCGGTAGTCTATACAAGGAAGACTTCCGTATGAAGCCCCTCTCCAAGTTCTCTTTCACATAGGCGAACATGGACAGAGTCTCTGGCAAGGAGAGAGGATATACCCTACCACGGGGAATGGATGCACCAGGAATCAGTTCGATAGGGCAGTCATACTCCCGATGTGGAGGCAATGTCTCTGCCTCCCTCTTGCTGAAGATGTCCGAAAATACAGCATAATGATCCGGCAATCCTGCCAATGACCGAGGCAGAGAAGGCTGAGCCGAACGAATCTGCACCAGGCATCGGCTTTGACACTCAGGGCCCCACAGGAGAACCTCTCCAGAATTCCAGTCCAGGACTGGGGCATGTAGTCAGAGCCAAGGCAGGCCCAGCAACAGGGTTAACAGCTTTGGACAGGACATAGAACGACAGAAGTTCGGAGTGAAGAGCCCCTACTTGGAGCCTCAGCAGCTTGGTCACAGCTATAACTGGGTCTGGCAGAGGTAGTCCATTTACTGAAGCAACTGTCAATGGGCTCTCCAGAGGGGTGGCGGGTAATTGAAGAAGGTCCACCAGGCCTCTACAGATGAAATTAGCAGCGGATCCAGAGTCCAGATACGTTCCCTCGCCGGACACTATGATCACAGGTATGGACAATTAGACGGAAGTCCGTTCTTACCCAAGGTTGTCACTCCTAGCAACGCTAGGCATTGGGATCTTTGGGCACACAGGCGCACAAGATGGCCACCGAGGCTGTAATAAAGACGGAGTCCAGAAGTGCATCTACATTGTCTCTCCTGGGTAGATAGCTTACACTGGTCCATTATCACAGACTCCTTAGGAGGATCGACATTTGAGGACAGCAGGTGTCTCCTTGGCGTAGATTAATCAAAGAAGCCGCTGCAGATGAGACCCTTCCAGGCTCCTCAACTACCATGCGAAAAGTCCGGAGGAAGCCTTGGAAGTCACTGGTCTCAGGTCCTTGTCTCTCCCAGATGGGGTTCGCCCATGCAAGAGCCTTGCCAGTGAGGAGAGAGATGATGAAGGTGACCCTTGCTCCATCAGACAAAAATGTCCTAGTATACAGGCTGAAGTGGATCCGGCACTGATTCAAAAATCCATGACAGGTGCTTGCATCTCCATCATAGCGGTCAGGAAGTGGCAAAGAAAAACACGGGTCAACACTGCCAAGAGATGTAGTCTGAGGATCAACACTGCCAGGAGGTGTAGTAGGAGGAACGTCAGCTTGTGCCTCCTGCCGACATGCAAGAACGTTCAACGCCTGGAGGAGTTGGTCCTGTCGAGACCGGAGGTCTAGCATATCCGCCCTTATCTCTTGAGACGTTGTCATGGTCTTAAATCGACCAGCGGGGTCCATGGCCTGAGCATACTGTCACGTAGGATCTGTGGACCCACTGGGCCGCTCTGCCTTGGCGGTATGACAGCTTGCCAACAGGGCACAGGTCAATGTCTATAGTTCGTATAGGTACCTGTGGCAGCTCGGACAGTAGCAAGGCAGGCTCGGCTTGGACTAGGCAGCAGGTAGGCGTCAGGCGTGGTGAAGCAGGTCAGGCGTGGTATACAGCATAGCATGACTCGTGGCTCAGCACAGTACTCGATCAGGATAGTACGGAATGCAGGGAACAGGAACAGGAACACACTAGGAGACCATAGCATAGACAAACTAGGGAAACAACAACAACGCTCAGGCATAGGTTGGACCCCTTATAGTCCAGGGTACTCCGGCAGAGGTGAGTGGAAGCGAGTGCTGGCGTCTCCTGAGGAGGAGACTGGGGCCGACTCGTGGCTGCAGCTGTCATGGGGAGAGTGACGCTGATGGCCCGCAGCCACGGACATGACAGCGGCAATGTGAATGCTCGAGCACGCAACCATTCAATGTCTTCCTCACTGCGGTTGAGCAGTGATGAGGAAAAGGGGTTACGGAACCCCTGTTCTAACAATCTGTGGGGGTCCCAGCAGTGGGTCGCAGAGCGATCAGAAAATGATCACCTATCCTGTGGATAAGTGATCATTTTTGATTCTGGTAGAACTCTGCTAAGACAAGTTCACATAATGCAGTTTGGTGCGCCTTTTGATGTATCACTTTTTTTTTAGACAAGACCGGGAGTGGAACCTATTTAAAAAAAGTATATATTTTTTTGTTTCAAGCCTAATTTGGCTAAAAGAAATGAAAAATGGCAATATGTGAGACACGACATTATTTTTGTGGTTTCAATGAGTAATGTATCAGGTTCATCAGGATCTAGATTGAAGTACTGACTGGGCATCTAAAAGAGATCAAACTTAGTCTTTGTGTATTCCCCGTGATACTTAGGTATATGCTTCAAGACAATTTTCATTTGACCCGCTTACCTTTGCTAATTCCTGTGCTTTGTAATCCTAAGGCCCTACGCACACGAACGTATTTTTGCGGCTGCAATTCACCCACAAATCTGCGGGTGAATTGCGGCCCCATTCATTTCAATGGGCCCATGCACACAACCGTGGTTTCCACAATCCGTGCATGACCCAGGAGCCTGGACCACAAAAAGAATAGGCATGGCTACGGTCGTGTGCATGAGGTCTTAGTTGAGCCATACAATTCCTGTAGCTGATCTTCATTTTAAAACTGAAAACTTGTTCATGTGGTCCCACAGCTCATGTGAGATGTCCAGCAGTTGTCTAGATTGAAATATACATTAAGGGCATCTTCACACAGCTATCTTGTGAAGATGTTATAAACTGGATAAATGTAATACTATGATTACCAACTTGTGGTCAAACAGAAAAAGGCAGGGGTTAAATAATATACTATAAAAATGTAAGACAATTCTAAATTTATAGTGTTAAGGCCCCATGCCCACTTCAGTTTTTTCCTTCAGGGTGCTAGCCGTTTTTCTGACGGCTAGCACACTGACCCATTCATTTCAATGGGGCCATGCACACGTCAGTTTTTTGATGGTCCCGTTGCTCCGTTCCGATCCAAAGTAGAGCATGTCCTACTTTGGTCCGAGATTCCGTGACCGTGAGGCCCATACAAGTCAATGGGGCCGTCAAAAAAACTGAAGGCACACGGAAGGCATCCGTGTGCCGTCCGTGTATGACGGAGCCGTTGCCTAGCAATGGCCGGGCGGGCAGAAAAACATTACAGAAATATTATAAAATAAAAAGCAGTTCATACGTACCCGGTCGTTGTCTTGGTGACGAGTCCATCTTCTTCCTCCAGTCCGACCTTCCTTTCTGACGCGGCAGCCTGTGATTGGCTGCAGAGGCCGCTGCAGCCTGTGATTGGCTGCAGAGGCGGTCACGTGGGATGAAGCGTCATCCCAGGAGGCCGACCTTCTGACGTCATCCTGACGTGTGTGACCGCCATCACAGCCTGTGATTGGCTGCAGCGGCGACATGGATGAAATGTCATCGCTGGAGGCTGGACAGGAGGAATGTAAGTATGAACTTATTTTTTTTATTTTTTTATTACATTAAAATTGTATTTTCCGAGCGCCGAGCATGGTACTGTCCAGGGTGCTGAAAGAGTTACCGCCGATCAGTGCAGCCCATGAACTCTTTCAGCACCCTGGACAGTACCATGCTCGGTGCTCGGAAACGGAAACACGGAGTGCACACGGGAGTGCACATGGCCGCTAAAACGGATACACGGATTCGTCACAAAAGGCCATGAAAACTGTGTCGGAAGTGTGCACGAGGCCTCATTTTTTAAGAGAACATACGCTTAAAGGGGTTGTCTCCTAAAGACAACATCCTATAAGGGCATATAGACATCATAGAAGACGGTCTAGTGCTCGTGACGCCTTTGTTTATGATAGAACAGGGAGCTACTAGTTAAGAGTGGCTACTGCAAACATGGCTCATCAATGTCTTACATGGTCAGCTGTTCATTTAAATGGCCAGCATGTAATACTACATTTCCACTGCAGTGGCCGCTGCAGAGAAGATATACGGCTCACTGGAGCTTACCCTGCTAATAGCAGCTGATTGCTGGGGGTTCCAGGAGCAGGACCTGTTGGGATTAGCTGATCACTAGGCAGCTATCTTTACAGAATGTGTAATATTCATGAGATAAACCCTTTAATCTGCCCCACCACATTACCTATTTGAAACGTCATTGACGCTTGATGTTGGTAAATATTCAAGTATAAAAAAAATGCACAGACATTTGGCAACCCAGCCTTCTACAGTTTTAGGAGAGAGAAGACATTACAGAATGAATGTTTTTATATCAGACACAATCAAACAAAGCAGTCTGTCTGCTGTTTGTTTTAATGTTATCATGCTCTACAATTTTTCTGCATGTAGTGAGGTTTTGTAAAGCTGTGACTGAATCAGCAAACAGTCGGTGCGGGGATGTTATGCTTTGCCAAATGGGCACTGCATTCTGTCTGTTTTCCCAGAGAATATACTACAGTATATGCTTATTTCAGTGACGGCATCTCCTTGCATCTATTACAGACAAAGAGATAGGATGTCATTGTATTTTACACAAATCAGCTACTTTAAGTAAATTGAGATATACAGAATTTACGAATAAAATGAGTGATTTCTTATGAATAAAGAAGGTGGACTCTTGTAAATCAGTAGTGACAGCCAAATGGGAAAATTGAGATAGCACTGTAATCACTCCCAACATCCTCTGAAGTTATTGATCCAGAACCTCTATAATCCCCTTCACATAACACAAGCAATTTCATGTAATACCTGTAATAACAGTGCATTCAAACTCAAGTAGCCATCAGAAGCATTGTATCTAATGGTGAAGCAGGCCTCTGCTGAGTAAGTAACAACCACAGTACAAAAATGCCAATGGCTCTTTCCTTTTATAGGTAACACTATACAATAAGAGTCGGTTTAGAAGATAAACATTTCTCGCAGCCAAAGAAAATGAGCAATTAATGGCATGCTTGCTAAAGTTGTTGAAAACTGAGCCCAGGAATCAGGAGTGAGACAGTGCAGACTGGATTTGGGAAGTGACCTACTCGCGGTGCAGCTATCTGATGTTAATTACAACACAAGGTGACAACTGAGAAGTATTTAAGCCCTGGGTCATTACACTCTTCCCTGGTGTTGTTTCCATAAAATATTCCACCAATTTTACAGGCTCCTGCCCTGGCTGATGGATCATTCCATGTCCTTATCAAAGCTTTGCCAGCTCCTCATTAATATATACAGCAGGATACACTGTTCTATATATCATTGTCTTCTTCTTGGGGAGGGCTAATCAGTCAGCCATTATCAGTCAGTCAGCAGAAGGCAGGCAATCAGACCTGACAGCAAAGAATCATGGGAGATCAGGGAAGGTTAAATGAGGCTGACAGTTGTGATAATGATGATTATACTATAAATTAAGATGTGGTGATAAAGGAGAATAAAAGACACAATCTGAAGCAATATTTGGTTTAACATATCGCTCTTTTTTGTACTGCTAAACGGCTATAGCATTTATCACAACGAACAAGAATGGGCATTTAACTACCATGATAAAATAGAACACATCAGATTGAAAATCCCAACGAGTTGTGATTACTGTGAGGTACTATTTTACAGACAGAATGAAAAGCTAAGGGGAAAGCCCGCGTAACAGAAAAAAAAAAAAACATGTATTTTTCGGATTGAAAAGAAAATACATCTATTCAAGAAATGTCATTCATTTTTTCTGTAAGGCATTGTTGAAGAACATACACCCCTCGCTCTAAAACTTTTAGAAAAGTCAGACACTAAGTGGTTTTACTTTGAGAATTTGGTGGCAGGTATAGAATCGTCTGTCCTTATATACATTGGAATGTGCATTACTGGTACTGGATATTTTAAAACATTTACCAAATTTTCCGAAAGGATTGCTAAAATAATTTGTTTAGTCATAAATTAAAAAATAAATTAAAAAAAATGTGGGTATTTCAAACTTTGAAATGGGTTCGCTATGAAACTCAGAACTGCAATAGCCAAGGGCTAAAATAAATGTATGGGGCCTTACTGTACCTCTATGTGCCCCCAATTTCATACAGATATCAAGAGGTTTTTTTCCTACGAATTCTGCATGAATCGACAACAAAAATAATGGCATTCTCCATTACAAGCCGTATAATAGAAGTATTCTAACCTAGAAGCATTGCTTCTATGCAGGGACAGGATGAGTAGATGGTCGCCTAAATCGCCTTTAAGGGGGCATCTTTTATGGATTTTTATGTTTTTTAAAGCAATTTTCTGCCTAAACTTTTTTTCACCAGTCAGTGTTTTTTTTGTATAGATAAGAATGATGGGGATTGGTGGTGAAAAGTGAAAATGGGAACTATGAAATGAATGAATGCCCATCCAAACTCATGCAGTCCGTTTTTGTTCCAAGTTATTTGCAGTACTTTCTTCATGCACTGTGATTGTCTAGAGGTTGCCTAGTTTAGAAAACCCATTTAGGGAATTCTAAGTTAATAGAGAGGGGTGCCATGTTCAGGTTCATCTTTTGGGCAGAGTGGAGAGTAGTTACAAAGAGCATCTCTGGAGGACCTGTCCTGCCCTGCATTACACAGACATTACATTAATATAAATGGGCACCATATAATGCTTAATTTCCCCTGTGGTTGTGCTGCAGGCAAATTATGCAAGGTTTCGCCACAGATTACAGCTAATTACTGGGGGTTCCAGTAGAGGGACACATTGTGATCTGTTTATTGTCAAGAAACCCTTCTAACAAGTAGGGTTTGTTCAAAGTGGAGAACCGGTCTAAGTTAAACAAATTGCTTAAATCAGGTTTTTATGTTTACATTTTTTTTTTTAAGACTTGTTGATGATTTTTTTTTTACCCAATCCCAACACACCGTGGATTATAAAAATGGCTCTGCCCTCTTCCTCCTTGCCTGAGCGTTGTTGTGTCTGCCCAAGTTCGCTATTGCAAATGGTCCCTTCAATGTATCCTGTATCCCGTGTTTCCGTATCCTGTATCTTGTATCCCATATCCAGTAATTGTGTTTGTTCCAGTGTGAAGTCTAGAGTCGAGAGTGTCATATGTGGCAAGTTAGAAAAAACACAAAGCGCACAATAGTGCGTGACACTGTGATTTTACACGTGTGAACAAGGTTCTGAATACGCTCACCTGGTGGGGTTATGCTGGGAGCATAACATCCAGTGTAACAAATTCCACTTAGGTAGCCTCCACGGTAGGTTAGTGGCAGGATCAGCTTGCAGCATAGGACCCGGTTTGAGAACTTGATATACAAAGTCTCAATAATGAATGAAGGAATAAAAGCAAAAAAGCCAAAAAGCGGGTGTCTTCTATGCGCTATTGATCAATAGAATATTCCAAAAGACGTGTATTCCAAATTCCTCAAGGATAACGGTATAGTCGGTAATGAAAGGATTTATTGGTACAAGATAATATAAAAACACAACTGTTTAGCAATGAACAGTTTCGAAACCGGACCGGTTTCTTCCTCAGGTAGTATGTAAATGAAAGGGTGGGGTGTCGGTTAAATAACCCAGTGAAAGGTCAATTAAAAGCAAGAACTACCGGGTCGGATACAAAAATAAAACACCAACTCAAATTACATATCAAAGTATACATATGATTACAGTCAATAAAAATAAAAAATATATAAAATATATAAAAAATATATATAAAAAATATATAATATATATAAAAAATATATAAAATATATAATATATAATTAATAAAAATAAAAAATATAAAAAATATATATAAAAAATATATAATATATAAAATATATAAAATATATATAAAATATATAAAATATATAAAAATAAAAAATATAAAATATATAAAAAATATAAAATATATATAAAAAATATATAAAATATATAAAATATATAATATATAATATATAATATATAAAATATATAATATATAATATAAAATATATAAAATATATATAAAAAATATATAATATATAATATATAATATACAATATATAATATATAAAATATATAAAATATATAAAAAATATATAATATAAAATATATATAAAAAATATATAAAATATATAAAAAATATAAAATATATGATATATATGAGCTATGTACAAATGTCCAATGAAAGATGATTAATTTCTATGTATTATGCTTGGAATATGTCTAGCTATTGAAAATGTCTAGCTATCATATATATTTTTTATTTTTATTGACTGTAATCATATGTATACTTTGATATGTAATTTGAGTTGGTGTTTTATTTTTGTATCCGACCCGGTAGTTCTTGCTTTTAATTGACCTTTCACTGGGTTATTTAACCGACACCCCACCCTTTCATTTACATACTACCTGAGGAAGAAACCGGTCCGGTTTCGAAACTGTTCATTGCTAAACAGTTGTGTTTTTATATTATCTTGTACCAATAAATCCTTTCATTACCGACTATACCGTTATCCTTGAGGAATTTGGAATACACGTCTTTTGGAAGATTCTATTGATCAATAGCGCATAGAAGACACCCGCTTTTTGGCTTTTTTGCTTTTATTCCTTCATATGTGGCAAGTGTCAGCTGTGCCAAGTGTCATCTGTGCCAAGTGTCTGCCTTGCCAAGTGTCTACCACGCTTAGTGTCTGCCACACCAAATGTCTGTCAAGTCTTCTATCCAGGTACTCTTGTTCTAGGGACTTTCATTGACTATTGTTTGGCCAGCTGCTACTCCGCTACGGCAGAGCGGCCTAGTGGGTCCACATACCCCACAGTTGTGACACTGGCAGTCTCGTTCATTTCTCTTCTTATGCGCGCCCACTGCCGAAAACTTGCCCGTCATGAATGCCAAAATCTCATCTGAGATAGTGCGCATGCATCCGTCATTTATGGTCCGATATCCTTACCTGCTTTATCCAGGGCTCAAAACTAGTTACTGTGCATGCAGTGCTAGGGTGTCCCGTTGTACGCACGCACTGGAACAGGACATCGATGTGCAAGTGCAGGATTTCGTGTGTGCTGGGGGGAGGCAAGTAGCTGTCAATCAAAAGTAATGAGGCGGGGTTAACTCGGAAAGGCTTGAGGAATGAAGGTATAACTCTTTTTGAACTAAGTTATGACTAAGGGCTTATTTAGACGAACGTGTAATACGTCCGTGCAACGCGGGTGATTTTCACGTGCCTCGCACGGACCTATGTTAGTCAATGGAGCTGTTCAGACAGTCCGTGATTTTCACGCAGCGTATGTCCGCTGCGTGAAACGCACGACATGTCCTATATTTGTGTGTTGTTCGCGCATCACGCACCCATTGAAGTCAATGGGTGCGTGAAAATCACGAGCAGCACACGGAAGCACTTCTGTGCGACGCACGTGATTTGCACAACAGCAGTAAAAAGTATGATTGAAAACAGAAAAGCACCACGTGCTTTTCTGTTTACAAACATACAGAGTGTCAAAATGATGGCGGCTGCGTGAAAATCATGCAGCCACGCATTATATGGTGATGACACACAGAGCTGTTAAGTACCTTTTGCGCGCGCAAAACGCAGCGTTTTTGTGCGTGTGCAAAACGCACACGCTCGTGTAAATCCAGCCTTATGCTTATTAGCATATGTTTTCGGGAACAATAGAAAACAGAATGCTAAAGGTACAGAGCCTACTTTGAAGATAATTATAGCTTACATAAAAATGATTTTTCACCCACTACCGCCAGATAATGCTGGTTTAATAGGTGAAATGCTGGTGACAGGTTCCCTTTAATGACCAAGCAATTTTTTTCCATTTTTCCATCATCGCATTCAAAGAGCTATAACTTTTTTATTATTCCTTCCCCATAGCTGTATAAGGACTTGTTTTTTGCGGGACAAGTTGCATTTTTTAATAGGACCATTTTAGGGTACATGTAATTTATCGATTAACAAAAAAACCCTGAAATTTTGCCGTTTACCATGTGGTATAAATAACATAATTACTTTATGCAGCAGGTCGTTACGATTGCAGGGATACTAAAGTTCTATAGTTTTTTTTATGTTTTACTACTTTTACACAGTAAAAACACTTTTTTTTCAAAATTTGTTGTTTTTGTGTCACCATATTTTAAAACGTTAGTGACCGCTCATAGGTGTTTTTACGGCTGTCACTAGCGGGCTTTATTCTGATGCAGTAACCTTTTTACGGCGCTGCATCAGAATAAAACAGCGCCGCCATGATCAGTAAAAGCTCCCTGCTCTCAGCTGCTGGATGTATGCAAACATGCTCAAGCAAGTAAAAAAAAATGAAAAACCCACTTTTTCCCCTAAAAAACAATTCCAGAATTGCTGCCTTCTGTTCATCTTGTCTTTAATTTTTTTTTTCTATAAAAAGCGATCAAAAAGTTGTGTGTAGTCCAAAATGGTACCAACAAAAACTACAAGTTGTTCTGAAAAAAAAACGCTCACACAGCTTTGTCAGCAGAAAAATAAAAAAGTTATGGCTCTTCAAATATGGAGACACAAAACCAAATAATTAAAAAAAATTAAAACATACAAAATCTATATAAATTTGATATAGTTGCAATCATAACAACCCGTTGAATACAGTTATTGTGTTATTTTGTATCACAATGTAAACGGTGTAAAGTTAGGACGCAAAAAAATTGTGGCGAAATTGCTATTTTTTTTCTATTCCCCCAAAAAAGTAAATAAAAGTTAATCAATAAATTATATCTACCCCAAAATGGTGCTACTAAAAAATACAACTTGTATCGCAAAAAAACAAGACCTTATACAGCTATGTCGACGCAAAAATAAAAAAGTTATAGCTCTTTGAATGTGACGATGGAAAAACTTAAAAAATAGCAAGGATTATTTTTTGTTTTTTTCACAGTCGCATTCCAAGAATCGTAACTTTTTTTTTTATTCCGTCTACATAGCCGTATAAGGGCTTGTTTTTTGCGGGACGAGTTGTATTTTTTAATGTCAACATTTTTAGATGCATATAATATATCGATCAACTTTTATTAACTTTATTTTAGGAGAAAATTGAAAATAAGCAGCTATTCCAGCATTGATTTTCACGTTATAAATTTACGCCGTTTACTATGCAGCATATATAACATGTTAGCTTTATTCTATGGGTCGGCACAATTAAGGGCATACCAAATATGTAAAGGTTTTATATGTTTTCCTACGTTTGCACAATAAAAACCCTTTTAGAAAAAAATTACTTGTTTTTGCATCGCCGCATTCCAAGAGACGTAATTTTTTTATTTTTCCGTCAATGTGGGCTTGATTTTCGCGGGCCAAGGTGTAGTTTTTATTAGTACTATTTTGGGGTACATAGGACTTATAGATTAAGTTTTATTTCATTTTTTTTATGGGGGGATTGGGAGAAAAGAGAGAATTTTGCCGTAGATTTTGCGGTTTTTTTTGGACGCCGTTCATCCGGCGGTTTAATTAATGTGTTCATTTTATTGATCGCGGAGATACCATATATGTGTATGTGTTATTTGTTTTGACACTTTTACTAAATAAAACCACTTTTTTGGGCAAAAAAATAGTTTTATTTGATTTTGACCGTAAGTTATTTATTTTTTTTTTTCACAAACTTTATTTAACTGCTTTACTTCTTTTTTTTTAAGTCCCACCAGGGGACTTCACTATGCGATCTGCTGATCGCATATATAATGCTTTGGTATACTTAGTATACCAAAGCATTATTGCCTGTCAGTGTAAAACTGACAGGCAATCTAATAGGTCATGCCTCCGGCATGGCCTAACTGCCATTTGCTGTAGACAGACCTGGGGGTCCTTGTTAGACCCCCGGCTGCCATGGAAACCCGACGGCGACCCGTGATTTCTTTGCGGGGGTGCCGATGGGGTGACAGAGGGAGCTCCCTCCCTCTGTCAAACACATTAGATGTCACTGTCGCTAATGGGTTAAACTGCCGGAATCGGAGCGCACTTCGATTCCGGCAGTTGCAGCAGGAGCCAGGCTGTGTATAACAGCCGTTTTCCTGCCGTTGATCGCGTGGGTAAACTGTCAGTACCCGCGACATCACAGGACGGATATATCCGTCCTCCTGTGCGACCTAACAGCTGCAGAGGATGGATATATCCATCCTTCGGCGTTAAGGGGTTAATGATGTCTAAAACATTTATTCAATAGCTCTTGGATACAGGTATTTTTTTCATACTGATTCTTAATGTCATTATGTATTTTTCAGTTATGTGATTGAAAAAGAAATACAAAACAACAAAGAAACTAAAATGATCAGCACCAAATGTAGAAAAAGATTATTCACATGTAACCCAAATTGTGTAATAAAAGTTTGATGGACACAGATTTGCTTTTATGTGTATAAAGGTTTGTAATATACATGTTGTCAAAATTCATTCTCCAAGAAAAATATGAAGACATTTAACTAAGGTTGTCCAGTTAAACATTATTAGAAATAAAAACTCCAAAAACATATAGATAGGGAATTTAGATTGTGAACACACTGGGGACATTGTGTGATGACAACTTCTGTACAGCGCTGCAGAATATTTTGGTGCTATTTAATGTCACCAGCATTTCACCTATTAAACCAGCAAAACCTGGTGGAAGTGGGTGAAAAATCATTTTTATGTAATCTATAATTATCTTCTAAGTTGGCTCTGTAGTTTAGTATTCAGTTTTTCTGTGATCCCACGCCGTACACTAATGAGCATAAAAGAGTCATATCTTCGTTTGGAAAGAGTCATATCTTCATTCCTCAATCTTTCCGAGTTATTCCTGCCTCCTTACTTTTGATTGACAGCTTCTCGCCTCTCCCCAACAGACACGAAATCCTGTGCTTGCACATCGCTGTCCCTGCTCAAGCGGGTGAGTTTGAAATAAAAATCCCAAGTAAAAAAAACGAAAAACCCACTTTTTCCCCTAAAAACCAATGCCAAAATTGCTGCTTTCTGTTCATCCTGCCTTTAATTTTTTTTTTTTTAGAAAAAACCATTAAAAAGTTGTGTGTAGTCCAAAATGGTACCAACAAAAACTACAAGTTGTCCTGAAAAAAACACCTCATACAGCTATGTCAGCAGAAAAATAAAAAAGTTATGGCTCTTAACCCCTTAGTGACCTGCCTATTTTAGGCCTTAAAGGGAACCTGTCACCAGCATTTCACCTATTGAACTCTACTCATCCCTTGCTAGCCGCTGCTGTGAAAAGTTTATTGGCGTTATCTTATCCCTCTCCTAAACACCTCCTCTGACTGTAAATAAAGTTCTGTTAACATTTTGCGCCTTTTATGGTAATAATCTGGCTATTATGGCCGTTGTCGCGGAACGTCGGCTTCTCTTACTTTCCAGCGGCTGTGACTGCAGATCTATCAGCTCCAGCCGATGTCTCCCTCCCAAGAGATGCCAGCACATGGAGCTGCACTGCTCTATTGCATATCCTAGGGTGTGCGCCCATCCGTGGCCTTAAAGGTCCAGCGCACGCACCTGTAAAATGTTTCCTACCCAATCCCAACATACCCTGGATTATGAAAAGGTCTCTGCCCTCTTCCTCCTTTCCTGAGCGTTGTTGTGTCTGCCCATGTTCATTATTGAAAATGGTTCCTTAGTTGTATCTTTTAACTCGTGTTCCCATATCCTGTATCCCTTCTCCAGTAATCGTTCCAGTGCGAAGTTTAGTGTCGGAGTCGAGAATGTCATCAGTGCCAGGTGTCATCTGTGCCAAGTGCCATCTGTGCCAAGTGTCTGCCAAGTATCTGAAATTATTCCGTTTTCACTCTCGTCACTGAGCCTCACAATAGACTGACACTTCCTATTATTTTGTAGTGATCACTTCTCAGCAGTCATCTCATTATCATCAAAGGCAGGATTACAATGACAGATAACACCTCTATATAGATAGCACAAAAGTCACCATTGATAATAGGTAATGGACACAACCCCCTGCCTCCACCTCCCTGCACAGTGACTCTGGTCCATGTGGCTGCTGCAAAGCAAATATCTAAATGCTTTAAACAACAGCTCAGGCAAGATGGCTTCCCCCACAATCATCTACAGAAAATATAATTGAAAAAAAATACAATCAGAAAATAAAAACAGATTAGAAAAATAATGTTTTACTATCTGATTTTCTTTAGTAAAAATAAAAATATAGGTATAACATTCCCTTTAAGATGTGCTGTACATGTATTTCCTTCAGATAATTTTACTTAGTATAAGTCATAGTGTTCCTAAAACACTAGATAGCATAACTAGAGATGAGCAAATCTTTTAAAATTCTCTTCTATTTATTCGCCAACATGCAAAACATTTGCTGCAAATTTCAAATCTTTCAAATTGATTCTACAATCCATAGGTATAACACTATAAATTCTATGGAGATGCAGTCCAAGTTTTAATACAGTATATCCCAATTGATGTTAATTTATGGATATCTAGTTTGCTAAATAAATAGATAGATAAATAAATAAATACCATATGTCAGTACCTAGTTGTGATCTTTTAATGGACACAAGTTATCAATTCTCATATCCACTAGACACAACACCATGCCAACCTTTGTTCCCTCAATACACACCAGATACCTATCAACCCTCTGTCACTGAATATAATGCCTATGTCTGATCCCTTCTGCATACCAGGTATTTGTTCTTTATACTGGACATGAGATACATACTTACTGTTGCCCAGTGCGGGCCAACAATGGTACAAACCACTATCCTTAAAGGAAATTTACATCAACAAACATCTGCCACGGCACACATGCTCTTTCAATATTCCCAAAGTGAAAACCAGGGAAAACCAGACATACCTTCCCTCCCCCCCCCCCCCGGATAACAGCTACCTTTTCTGAAAAAACATGATGCTTACTTGACCTCCTCCCACTACCTATCCTATTAAACTTCCCATGACTACTCCCATAAAATTATGCCTAAATATAACTCCACATTTGATACCACGTACCTGCCTACCCTCCCTCTACTGGACACCATATCTAACTTCCCGTCCCTTCCTGGATGCCAAGTCCCAGGGGCGTAACTAGGAAAGACTGGGCCCCATAGCAAACTCTTGACTGGGCCCCCCCAGGTGCCAACACAGCCCCCCTTATAGATAGTGCCCCCTGTAGATTGGGCCATACAGCCCCCTGTAGACAGTGCTATAATGCCCCACCTATAGATAGTGTCACACCCCACTTGTAGATAGCGCCCCCCACCTCCCCCTTGTAGATAGTGCCATACAGCCCTCGATGTAGATATCGCTATAAAGCCATAGGATTGTTTGTCCCTGTATCTAAGCCTAAGGTAGGCCTAAGGTAGGCTTAGATACAGGGTCCAGCAGATAGTATTCTTATGCAGTATAAGCTGGGGGCCTGTATCTAAGCCTAACACACAGTAGGCTTTAAAGGTTGTCCAGTCCCTAAACATTGATGGCCTATCCTCAGTATAGGCCATCAATAGCTGCTGGGTTGGCCAAAACGACAACCAATACCCCATGTTTTTTCATGGTTACTTACACTGTGTATACTTTTTATTTCAGGATGTGGCCAGGTCTTATTGTGCTGGGAGAGCATAGTATGCAGGTGTTTGGCATTGCATGCAGGGCAGCCCGCTCTATCGTATAGTATGGTAGTTCTAAATAGGCTGCTATTCGGCGATATATGCTGTGCCTCACTATCCGAACACTATCCCTTCATGGTTTACACATTGCACTCACGTTTTTGTATCACTCACAGCCCTGACCCCTATACACCACACCTAGCAATGTCCCCTATATTTCACATGTTTATTATACACAGTATTTTTTTCATTACACATTTACTTCTATGCCCCCCACACCACTCCCCTCAAGGTTAGTGGGAGTGGCTATCATTATTTAATACACACCTGGGCACTTTCCTTCAGTAGCATTCTCTGACCTGGTCGGGTCCTGTTTGGAACGGGTTTTTACATGCTTATTTTGTAATTATGGCCTTTCTGTCTTCAGGATAGCGGCACCAACCCATGACCCTTTAATGAGTAATTAGCATATAGCGTGCGCTGTTTTAAAAGTAAATTTTAAAGATTTTGCTGAATCTGAAAAAAACATACATTTGGAAATATTGTCAGGTCATGTATTACCGCATGGTGGCAGTTCAAGTGGTAAAAACTACCAGACAGGTTCCCATGAAATATACAATGAATTGAGAACAATTCCATCTGCCCTGCAATTTTGTTATTATAAATATATCCCATATAATTACAGCTCCAGAACCAAGCTCATACATATATGCAGTACCACAACCAAGCTTAGTACCAGGGGCGTAACTAGGTAAGACTGGGCCCCATAGCAAACTCTTGACTGGTGCCACATGCAGCCCCCCTTATAGATATTGCCCCCTGTAGATTGTGCCATACAGCCCCCTGTAGACAGTGCTATACAGCCCCACCTATAGACCGTGTCAGACTCCACTTATAAATAGCGTCCCCACTTTCCCCTTGTAGATAGTGCCATACAGCCCTTTGTAGATATCGCCATAAAGCCCCCCTGTATATAGCACTATACAGATCCCACTGTATATAGTACCACACAGCTCCCCCTTAGTAAATAGTGCCACACAGAGACCCCTGTAGATTGCGCCACACACAGCCCCCTGTAGATAGAGCCACAGCCCTCCCCTTGTAGATAGTGCCACAAAGCCCCCCCTTATTAGTGCCACAGCCCCTTGTATATAGTGCCACACAGCTCCCCCATTTGTATAGTGCCACACAGCTCCCCCTTGTGTATAGTGCCACACAGCCCCCCTTGTTTATAATGCCACAAAGCCCCCCTTTGTGAATAGTGCCACCCAGCTCCCCTTTGTGCATAGTGCCACACAGCCCCCCTTGTGAATAGTGCCACACAGCCCCCCTTGTGTATAATCCCACACAGCCCCCCTTTGTGTATAGTGCCACACAGCCCCCCAAGTAGTACAAGGCAATGGCGCATCCGAGAAAGTTGTATCAGCCAGGGGGATGTCAATCAAACATGGAAAGGTAGGTTTGGAGGCAGGACTATGTGACTCTTCAGGATAGCGGCACCACCCCATGACCCTTTAATGAGTAATTAGCATATAGCATGCACCGTTTTAAAAGTTAATTTTAAAGATTTTTCTGCATCTGAAAAAAACATACATTTGGAAATATTGTCAGGTCATGTATTACCGCATGGTGGCAGTTCAAGTGGTTAAAACTAATGGACAGGTTCCCATGAAATGATGGATTTCTGCCGCCCACGACCCATTTCTGCAGTTTTCCGCTCAATGTCTTCAGTTTCTCACTTTTAAAACATTTCTGCACCTATAAGCGAAGTTAAAATTCTCAACACCTCTAAATATAATAAAGCGCCATACACTGCACCACTAACTATAATAGCGCCATACACTGTGTCCTTGATTATAATAGTAAAATACACTGTGTCCCACACACACACACACCGTGCCCCCTGTGGATAGTGCCCCAATAGCCCTTGTAGATAGTGACCCCCATAGAGCCTCTGTAGATAGTGCCCTACATAGAAGTCCCTGTAGATAGTGCCCTACATACAGCCCTCTGTAGATAGTGCCCACATATGGACTCCAGAGCTGAAAGGCAATAGTGCTAACCACTGAGCCACCGTGCTGCCCTACATATAGCTTCCCCTCTAGATAGTGCTCCAGATATAGCCCACCTCTGTAGATAGTGCCTCACATATAGTCCACCCCTGTAGACAGTGCCTTACATATAGCCCCCTGTAGATAGTGCCCCACAGGTAACCGAACCCTGTATATAGTGTCCCACATATAGCCCACCCCTGTAGATAATGCTCTACAAATAGCTCCCCCTATAGAAAGTGCTCCACAAATAGCCCACCTCTGTAGATAGTACCTCACATATAGCTCCCCCTGTATATAGTGTCCCTCATATAGCCCACACTTGTAGACAGTGCCCTACATATAGCCCCCCTGTAGCTAGTGCCCCACAGGTAACCCACCCCTGTATACAGTGTCCCACATATAGCCCACCCCTATAGATAGTGCCCTACAAATAGCTCTCCTATAGATAGTTCTATACATATAGCCCACACCTGTATATAGTGTCCCACATATAGCTCCACCTGTATATAGTGCCCAACATACCCACATATAGACTCCCCTTTATATAGTGCCCCACATATAGACCCCCCTGTATATAGTGCCCTACATCCCCACATATAGACCCCCCTGTAGATAGTGCCCCACATCCTCACACATAGACCCCCCCTGTATATAGTGCTGCACATCCCCACATATAGACCCCCCTGTTGATAGTGCCCCACATACCCACATATAGACCCCCCTGTATATACTGCCCAACATCCCTACATATAGACCCCCCTGTAAATAGTGCCCCACATCCCCACATATTGACCCCCCTGTATACAGTGGCCCACATATAGATGACCCCCCCTGTAGATAGAGCCCCCCTGTAGATAAAGCCACTCAAAGAAAAAACTTTACATACTCACATGATCCCGTTCCCGCACCATCCGGTGGCAATGAAGATCTGCTCTCTTCTGAGCAGGTCTGCTGGAGCTGAACGACGCGTTGCTCAAAGGCGCTGATTGGCAGGGCAGAATGACTTGCCCCGTTAATAAGCTCCTTTCAAGCACGGAAGCGGCCTGATGACGTCATCGCGCCGCTAGCGTAGTTGAAAGCGCTGATTGGCGGGGCAAGTCATGTTGCCCAGCCAATCAGCGTCATTGTAAGGTTCTGAATTCGGCTCTAATGCATGTATTTGTACCTGCGCGCTATAGACGTAGGTACAATTACTGCAAGAGGGGGTGGCTGTCGCTAGCCCCGGGGCCCCTTCCGGTGCTAGCGACATCCCCGGGCATGAGAGGGCCTGTTTTGCCCGGCCCATATATGTTAGAGGCTCAGTGGCGCGGGCCCCGTAGTAGCGTTTCTATAGCTGCAGCAGCCATAACGGCTGCTAGTGGCGCCACCGGGCATATGAGGGATGTGTCGGCTAGCGACACGGGCCGCCTCAAACCACTACTTTCTACCTACCTAATTTTCTACCCTGAACACTATGTACCAAACTAAATTCCCTATTCTAGACATCATGTCTATCTATGATCCCTCACTGGAGAACCTCCCTACCCTGCCCCCACTAAACACCATGCCTACTCTCTTAATAGGATACTAAGTCCCTACTTACTTTTCCACACTAACGCCAAAGTGGGAATCACAGGGATGTAGCTATAGGGGGTGCAGGGGCAGCACTTTCCCCTGGTTTCACAATGGACCCAAGGGCCCCCCTGCCATATATGAGGATTGTAAAAGAACAAAATTATAGAACAAGGATTTTGCAGGGTGCTGCCACATTGGTTCCTTGTGATGGCTTTTGACTCCATGTATGTCGTGCACCGTGTGGTAAAAATTACATGTTATTTTTATTCTGTGTTTAGCTCGATTGCGGCATTACCAAACATATATATATTTATTTATTTATGTTTTACAAAATGAAAACACTGTTAGAAAAAATTTGTTTTATATCGCTATAACTTTTTTATTTTTCCATCGATCAAAATGTGTGCAGGCTTGTTTGGTACCATGTCGTTTGTATTGTTAGCATTTTGGGATACATATGACTTTTGGTCACTTTTTATTCCATTTTTTTGGGATGCAAAAAAACATTTTTTAATTATTATTTTTTTTACCACGTTCACCATTCAGGATAAATAACGTTATATTTTAATAGTTTGAATCATTATGGATGCGGCCATACCAGGCATGTTTGTCTTTTTATTGTTTACATTATTTTACAGAAAAATTAGAAAAGGGTTTTCTTTTTGCTTTAATGTTTTTTTTTTCATGTGATCTTAAAAACTTTATACCCTTCCCACTGCAGCCAGTTTTGACCTTCCTGACAGAGCCTCATTTATGAAATCCGTGTCACTTTATGTGGTAATAACTTTGGAATGCATTTGCCTATCCAAGCGATTCAGAGATTGTTTTCTCTTGACACATTGGACTTTATGTTGGTGTAAAATTTGGTTGATATTTTCAGTATTTAATTGTGAAAAACACCAAAATGTATAAAAAATTTGCTCAAATTTGTATGTTTATAAATTTAAATGTAACTGCTTGTAAGACAAGTAGTACTTCCATGCAAAATACTTGCTAATTAACATTTCCCATATGTTTTGAGCATCCTTTTATTTTTCTAGGACGTTACAAGGCTCATAACTTTAGCAGAAATTTCTCACATCTTCAAGAAACTTTCAAAAGGCTATTTTTTCAGAGACCAGTTCAGTTCTGAAGTGGATTTTAGGGGCCCATACTTAACAAACCTCCATAAGTCACCCCATTTTAAAAACTTCATCCCTCAAAGTATTCAAAACTGAATTTAGTAGGTTTCTTAACCCTATAGGTGTTTCACAGGAATTAAAGCAAATTGGAGGTGAAATTTACAAATTTCATTTTTTTTTTTGAAATTCATTGTTGATCCATTTTTTTTCGAGAGAAATACAGCTAAAAATGATTACCCAGATTCTGCAGTTTTTAGAAAAATCCCAAATGTGGCCCTAGTATATTAATGGACTGAAACACAGGCCTCAGAAGCAAAGGAGCACCTAGTGAATTTTTGGGGCTTCTTTTTATTAGATTATATTTTAGGCACCATGTCAGGTTTGAAGAGGTCTTGTGGTACCAAGACAAAGGAAACACCCCAAAAAATACCCCATTTGGAAACTACACCCCACAAAGAATTTATCTAGGTGTGTTTTAAAGGATCTGCCAGGCACAACTTCTGTGTCGACGCCCATAGGTAATCAGTCTGCACCTGCTTCTATGTCTGTGAGACTGACTCCATCTTCCACCACCCAGGATGGCAGGCTTAGGAGTGGGAGAGCCTATCACAGCCTGGCCAGACGGAGCTAGCTCCCGCCCTCTGTCTATTTATACCTGCCTTTCCTGTTCCTCCTTGCTTGTGATTCTTCTCGTTTGGTTTCCTGGCCCTGCTGCAGCTTCTTGAACTATTTGTCCCTGCTTCATACTGACCCTGGCTTACTGACTACTCTCCTGCTCTGCGTTTGGTACCTCGTACACTCCTGGTTTGGCTCGTTCACCACTCTTGTTGCTCACGGTGTTGCCGTGGGCAACTGCCCCATTTCCCTTAGCTTCTTTGTACCCTTGTCTGTTTGTCTGTCGTGCACTTATTGAGCGTAGGGACCGTCGCCCAGTTGTACCCCGTCACCTAGGGCGGGTCGTTGCAAGTAGGCAGGGACTGAGTGGCGGGTAGATTAGGGCTCACTTGTCTGTTTCCCTACCCCCATCATTACATGTGTAGTGAGGATTTTGACCCCAAAGGTGTGAAAATAAAAAATTACATATGTTCCAATAAAACTAGAATTTTTTCATTTCCACAAGGGCTAAAGGAAAAAAGTGCTCAGAAGGGAAGAAGCTCGATTTGGTTTTGGAATGTTTTTTTGGCACCATGTCCCATTTGCTGGGCCCCTGTAGTACAGTGGAAACACCCCAAAAGTGACTCCATTTGGGAAACTACATCCCTTGAGGAATTATCTAGGGGTATAATGAGAATTTTGACACCAATGTTTTGTTTTTTTTGCTGAATTCATTAGAATTAAGCCGTGAATATGAAAAACATTTTTTTTTACAATAAGATGTAGTTTTAGATCAACATTTTTTATTTTCACAAGGAATAAAGAGGAAATAGAACCCCAACATTTGTAAAGCAATGTCTCCCGAGTATGGTAATACCCCATATGCGGTTTTAAACTGTAGTTTGGACATATGAGAGGGTCCAGAACAAAAGGAGTGGTATTTGACTTTTGGAGCGAAGATATTGCTGGAATGGTTCCCGTGCGCCATGTAGCATTTGCATAACCCCTGATGTACCAAGAAAAAAAACAAATGGGCCCATTTTAGAAGCTTCTGTTTGGGCACACTGTTGGGCTTAGAAGGGAAGGAGCGCGATTTGGGCTTGTAGTAGTGTTTTTTTTTTTGTAATTAGTGAAATTTTGCTGGGAAATTGTTGCCCTGGTATAATACGGGTACCCTCGCTTCCAGCAGATGTGCTTTGTCCCTACCCTTCCTGGTTTCTAAATACTAGGGCCTTGATAACCACTTCCTGAAACTGAAGGAATGTTCCCCTCCGGCCTGCACATCGGGATGTTTTTTCATCACCGCATTACTAGTGCCATAACATTTTTATCTTTCGGTTGATGGAGCGGTGTGAGGGCTTATTTTTTGCGAGACAAGACTGTAGATTTTATTGGTACCTTTTGGTTATTTTAGGACACATATCACTTTTTGATCACTTTTTATTTCATTTTTTGGAAGAGGAAATGATCAAAAACAATTCTTGAATGGTTTTTTATTATTGTTTTTTTTAGCATTCACTGTGCGCCATAAATTACATGTTAACTTTTTTCTTCGTGTCGATTACAGCGATTCAAAATGTATATAGTTTTTTTCCTGTATTGCAGCTTTTACACAATAAAATCCCTTCTTTTTTTTAAATCATTTGTTTTCTGTGACACCATATTCTAAGACCCATAACTTCTGTAGGCTTCCGTAAAAGACAGGCCATTGTTAGGCCTCCTGTTGCCATACCAACCATCGGTACTCCAGCAATCACGTCGCTGGTGTTCCGGTCGGCTAAAAACCCCTCAGATGTTGCAATCGCTATTGAGCGTAGCATCTCAGGGATTAATTGGCCGGATCGGAAACTAGCTCCGGTCCTGGCTGTTACAGCTGGGTGTCAGCTGTACTATACAGCTGACACCCGGCGGTGATGGCACTATAACCGTGCTGTAACTGTACTGCGGTTTGTGCTAACCACTTTCTGACAGCGCTGTATATATACGGCACGTGTCAGAAAGGGGTTAATAAACATCTTTTCACATTATTTTTGCATCCCACTAGGGGACTGGAACATGCAATCATTTAATTGTTCCTGCTAAGCACCATGGAAATTTTACCCACCTAACCCTTTGGATTACACACCGATTATCTACTCTCCTTTCACTGACTTCGAGTACCTGCTTACCTACTGTCTGCATTAGACACCAGGTACCTCCCTACTTTTCCAGCTCAATGGACACCAGGTAGCTAGTTATTCTCCTACCACTGGCCAACGAAGCTTTCCTACCTTACCTTACTGCACTACCTACCAGGAGTTTAATGCAACTGTCACGATCTGTGGGTATGTGCACCCACTGGTCTGTGCCGCCATAGCGGGATAGCAGTTGGCCAAACAGTGTACCAAGTCAATGTCTATATAGTCCAAGCACAAAAGTACCTGTAGCAGTTCAGACAGTAGTAACTGCTAGGCACAGATGGGACCTTAGCAGCAGACACCAGGCATGGTGGAACACAGCAGGCGTGACCGATAGCACAACAAGACTACAACTTTCTAAGGCACAGGAACAACGGTAGCACGGGATACAGGATACAGGTAGAGGAACGGGAACACTGGGAACAGAATAACACTAAGGGACCATTTGCAAGACTAACACGGGTAAACACAACAATGCTCAGGCAATGAGTGAAAGGGCAGAGCCCTTTTTATAGTCCAGGGTGATCATGGGTTAGTGATATTAATTTTTATATGTGCGCGCTGGCACTTTAAGGCCGGGCACGAGCGTGCGCGCACACCATACTGGACACAGCAGAACGGAGCGGAAGTGAGCACTGGCGTCTCCTGGGGAGGAGATGTGGGCCAGCACTCACAGATCCATGGCTGCGGCCGTGGGTAATCCCGACGGTCTGCAGTCGTGGACGCTACAGTATCCCCCCTCTTATGCCCCCTCTTCTTGGGACCAGAGCGAGAGAGGAACTTTTTAATGAGGGCAGGAGCATTGAGGTTCTCTTCTGGCTCCTAGGACCTCTCCTCTGAACCAAACCCCTTCTAATCCACCAAATAAAACGTTCTTCCTCCTACTTTTTTGAAGTCTAGGATCTCCTTAAAGGGGTTTTCCAAGATAAAATTACTATGTGTTAATGCTTGTAATTTATTAATTTAAATACATTTGGAATATACTTACATTTTCCAAATTATACCCGTTTCCAGATGCTGGCTCGGAGTACTTGACGAGTGACGTCACTCTCTGACCGCTGTGTTGATCTTCAATTCGTTTCCTGTTATACATCACGTGACTTGTGACATGTCGTGTATGGGCTGTTCTGTTGTACCGCCCGTAATGCACATGCGCGGTCCCTACTGTTAACAGCAGGGACCGCGAGAACAGCAGTGACCGTGAATGCGTGACACGGGCTGTACAGCGTGCCCAGCCAGTTTTGATCTGTGCCCCCAGCGAAGGGTTCTCCTCCTGTCTGCCAACCACACAAAAGTCCACCACAGAGGAATGTCTCTAACTTACAAGGAATTAGCAGAAATAATGCAGGTTGGGCCTATGATACATTGAGGGGAGTCCACAGTGTCCCCTGTTTCAAATGACCTGGACAGGGTATCGGCCCTCACATTATTGTCAGCGGGACGGTAGTGGAGCACAAATTGGAACCGGGTGAAGAACAGTGACCACCTGTCTTGACGGGGGTTCAGCCGCTGAGCCAACTGAAGATAGGTGAGGTTCTTGTGGTCGGTATATATCAGGATGGGGTGAGCTGCGCCCTCTAGTAGATTTCTCCACTCCTCCAGAGCCAATTTGTTGGCCAGTTACTCCAGATCGCCAATGGAGTAATTGCGCTCTGCGGTAGAAAAAGTCTAGAGAAATAGCCACATATCACTGCCTTTCCTTTGAAGCTTCCCTGGAACAGAAGTGCACCTGCACCAAGAGAGGAAGCATCCACCTCCAACGAGAACTGTCGAGACACGTCGGGATGATGGAGGATGGAGGCTGAAGTGAAAGCTATTAAACGCTTATTCTGCCTCCGGACTCCACATCTTGGCATTCATAACCTTCTTGGTAAGGGTAGAGATGGGAGCTGTCAGTGAAGAGAAGTTTGGAATAAACTGCCGGTAGAAGTTGGCAAATCCCAAAAAATGCTGTATGGACCGCAGACCCTGAGGACGTGGCCATTCCAGGACGGACTTTACTTCGTCCGGATCCATGTTGAGGACCTTGAATCCGAAATGATGTAGCACAGGAAGGGCAGGGAATTTTTTTCAAAAGTGCACTTCTCCAGCTTAGCATACAGATGATTCTCCCTTAATCGCAGCAGAACTTGACAGACATGCCTCCGATGATTCGTCGGATCTGGAGAGAAGATCAAAATATCATCGAGATAGACCGCAACACAGACATAGAGGAGATCTTGGAAGATATCATTGACGAATTCCTGGAAGACCACGGGAGCGTTACACAGACCGAAGGGAATCACCAGGTATTCGTAGTGCCTGTCTCGAACATTGAATGCCGTCTTCCACTTGTCACCCTGACGGATTCGGATAAAATTGTAAGCCCCACGAAAGGCTAGCTTAGAGAAAATCCTGGCTCCTCGTATGTGGTCAAATAGTTAGGAAATTAGTGGCAACGGATAGTTGTTCTTTACCGTGATCTGATTGAGACCACGGTAGTCAATGCAAGGTCGAGCAATCCGTCTTTTTTCTTAACAAATAAGAACCCGGCCAGATTCTCCTTGATATAGGCCAACAAGGACTGAGTCTCTGGCAAGGAGAGAGGATATACCCATCCACAGGGAGGGGAAAGATTTGGAACCAGTTCAATTGGACAGTCGTAAGACCGGTGTGGAGAAAGCATCTCAGCCTCCTTCTAGCTGAAGACGTCCGCAAACTAAGAGAAATGGGGAGGTAATCCTGCAAATGACTGAGGCAGAGGAGGCTGGACAGGATGGATCTGTAACAGACAGCGTTGTAGTCATTTGGAGCCCCATTGAACTTCTCTGGAATTCCAGTCCAGGACTGGGGCATGTAACCGGAGCCAAAGCAGGCCCAGTAGGACAGGATTGACAGTTTTTGGCAAAACAAGAAACAAAATCAGTTCAGTAAGGAGGGCTCCAACTTGGAGCTTCAGTGCCTTGGTCTCAGATACGATTGGCTCAGGCAAAGGCAGTCCATTCACTGGGACAACAGCCAAAAACATCTCCAGAGATACTCTGGGCAACTTGATATGATCCACTAGGAATTGTTGGATGAAGTTTGCAGCGGAACCCGAGTCCAGATAGGCAGAGACCAAGTTTTGCCGGACACTATGGTCACGGGGATGGACAGTTTAGAAGACAATTTTTTATTTAGCGCCATTCCGCCTAGGGTTGTCTCTCCAACCAATCCTAGGCATTGGAGTTTTTTTGGCTTCTGAGGACACAAACGCACAACATGGCCTCCGAGGCCGCAATACAGACAAAGTCCTGAAGTGCGTCTGCGTTGTTTCTCCTGGGCTGACAATTTGAGCCGGTCCACCTGCATAGGCTCCTCTGGTGGAACAACTGGTGAGGGCAAAAGGAATTGCTGGAAAGTAAGAGCCAACCTGGGGAATGTCTCCCGACTAAACTCTTGGGATCGCTTCTGGATCTTTATGTCAATCCTGGTGGCTGGAAGAATGAGGTCATCCAGGATAGGTGGCAGATTACGAGCGGCAAGCTCATCTTTAATCTCAGAAGACAGTCTCTGGCAGAATGTTGCCACAATGGCCTCGTTGTTCCAGGACAGCTCTGCTGTCAATGTGCGGAACTGAATGGCGTACTCGCCCATGGAGATGTCTCCCTGGTGAAGGGTGAGCAGAGATGCAGCTGCTGATGAGACTCATCCAGGTTCCTTAAATACCATACGAAAGGTCTGTAGGAAACACTGGAAGTCACGGGTCACTGGTCCCTGACGTTCCCGGATAGGATTCGCCCATGCTAGGGCCTTGTCAGTAAGGAAAGAGAGTATGAAATTGATCCTTGCGCCATCGGAAGGGAATGCTCTGGCATGTAGACTGAAGTGGATCTGGCACTGGTTCAGAAAGCCCCTGCAGGTCCTTGCGTCTCCGTCTTAGTGATGAGGTAGTGGCAGCGAGAATCGGAAGTCGGCACTGGTACTGACAGGAGGTGTAGCAGGAGGAACAGCCGGAGCAACAGGAACAGGTGCTGTGATGACTGCATTTTGCTCATCCAGGAGGAGTTGGTCCTTTTGTGACCGAAGCTCCCGGTCTGCCTGCATGACTTGTGATGTTCTCATGGTCTTGGGTTGACCAACGGGGTCCATGGCCTGAGCTTACTTTCACAATCCGTGGGTATGTGGACCTACTAGGCCGCACCACCATAGCAGAGTAGCAGCTGGCCAAACAACAGTCCTAGTACAAGAGTACCTTTGATTGTCCATACAGTACCGGAGGCTATGCACAGATGAACTTTAAGACAGATGACACCAGATGTGGTGTGCGACAGTAGGCATGACAGGTGGCCCAACACGACTCCAATACTTTAAGGCACAGGAACAAACATAGCACGGGATACAGGATACAGGTAGCAGGGCACGGGAACAACGGGAACAGAATAACACTAAGGGTCCATTTGCTAAGACTAACATGGGTAAACACAACAACGCTCAGGCAATGAGTGAAACGGCAGAGCCCTTTTTATAGTCCAGGGTGATATGGGCTAATTAGTGATTTTTTACATGTGTGCACACTGGCCCTTTAAGGCCGGGCGCGAGCGTGCGCGCACCCTATGGGAACATAGTGGAAATGAGTCCCGGCGTCTCTCAGGAGGGAGATACCACCCAGCACTCACACGTCCATGGCCACGGCCGTCGAGGGGTAACTCAGAACGACTGTCCGCTGCTGTGGACATTACAGTATCGCCCCTCTTACGCCCCTCTTCTTGGGGCCAGAGTGAGAGAGGAACTTCTTAATGAGGGTAGGGGCATTGAGGTTCTCTTCTGGCTCCAAGGACCTCTCCTCGGGACCAAACCCATTTGAAGTCCAGGATCTCCTTAACCTCGAACACATAGTCAGAACGACCGTCCGCGCCTGTGGACGTTACACTGTGTAGTATACATATTGCTAGCTGCTGGTTACTTACATTCATCCCTCACACATGTACACTGTACAGTTCATCCCGCTCCTGAAAGGAAGACAGGACAAGAAACGTTTATCACTTATTGTTAAGAAATTGACTTGAGAGGACCTTTATTAAAATACTTCTAATAGCAAATACGAATACCAGGGGATAGCATCATGTAACTGCCAGCTCAATACATGTCTCTAATCTGACCCCTTTACTTTACTGCCACACCCCGCAACTACAAGAGTCCTCAAAAATGAATCCCTTCATTCAACAGTATCCCCTACACCCCTTGCACCCTAATGCACTTTATATCAGTCATACACAGATACTGACTAGTGACCGGCTCATGCCGCTTTATGTGTCCTACCCTTTGTGTATAAAAAAAAAGGGCTGGATCGTTGTACTAAACAAGCACTTATTACCTCTTGTATCACCCCTATTTCCTCAAGAGTTTTGCCACTATGTAATGTCTGATATTGCCAATGTAATGTCTAATATTGTCTGTACATGTATCCTCTTAATTGTAAATGCTGCCGAATATGTGACGCTATGTAAATATGTGGCGCTATATAAATACATTTGTTTTTAAATTATTATTATTATCTCCATTTCTTAATGTTTTAAGATTACATTGACAATCTTTAGTTTTTTAGCGCAGAGAAAATGCAGTCTTCAGGTATTACATGAGGTTTTGCGGTCAAAGTTTCCTATAGTGGCAGTTCTGGAAATATTTGTAAGAAAAAATAAATAATCATGCCGTTTTTATCACAGTTTCGAGTTTATTAGTTTCTTAGGTGCAGTAGTAAAATGACTTTGTGAACATGCCTAAACAGAGGCATAGCAAGGGGTTTAGCACAGAGGAGGCGAAACACATCTGAGTGGGCCCCATCCCAGTGGGCCTCCCACACAGTATAATGACCCTTTAGTGTCCCCCACACAGTATAATGCCCCTATAGCTGCCTCCACACAGTATAATGCCCCTATGGTTGCCTGCCTACAGTATAATGCTCCCATAGCTACCCCCACACAGTATAATAACTCCTTAGTGACCCCACATAGTATAATGACTCCCTAGTACCACCACACAGTATAATGTCCCCTTAGTGGCCCTCACACAGTATAATGCACTTATAGCTTCCCCACACAGTATAATGCCCATAAAGCTGCCCCCACGCACAGAATAATGCCTCAATAGCTTCCCCAACACAGTATAATGACACATTAGTGCCCCCCACACAGTATATTGCCGCATAGCTGCCCCCCACAGCATAATGCATCTATAGCTGTAACACTGTATAATGCCCCCATAGTGCCTCCCACACAGTATAAAGCACCTATGGTGCCTCCCACACAGTATAATGCCCCCTAGTGCCTCCCACACAGTATAATGCCCCTATAGCTGCCCGCACACAGTATAATGTCCCATAGCTGCCCCCATACGGGATAATGCCCCATAGCTGCCCCATACAGTATAATGCCCCACAGCTGCCCACATACAGTATATTGCTCCCATAGCTGCCCTCATACAGTATAATGCCCCATAGCTGCCCCATACAGTATAATGCCCCCATAGCTGCCCCATCACAGTATATTTCCCCCAAAGCTGCCCCAATACAGTATATTTCCCTATTGTCGCCCCCTATACCCAGTATAATTCCCACCCCCATAGTGCCTATTATATAGTGCCTATTAAAAAAACTAATAAAATAATTACTCACCTAGCCCCGTTCCCACGATGAGTGTAGGAGATCCCTCTGCTTCTTCTCTCTGAGCAGTGTGTGGCTCGGCGCAGACAGGCACGATGATGTCACTACATCGCGCCTCTATGTGTCGAGCCGCGCACAGCTGGCATTACATAGTAAATGCAGGAGAAAGGAGCCATCAGCTCCCTGCTCCAGCATTGGATTCAACTATATCTGCATCCCGAGGATGCAGATGCATTTGAAACCGGGACATGCAGCCGCTGGGGTACTGGCCTTGGGCCCCACCATGTCAATGGGCCCTGGGCCACCGCCCCCTCTGCCCCCTTGTTGCTACGCCTCTGTGCCTATCTAAAGCAGCAGACCATTCAACAGATGGGCTCTGATAGTGCCACAGTGTGTAGACCAAGCCAACCCTTCAATTGTACAGGTTTGATTGTACCCCTTTTTCAGCCAGTCACTGGGTAGCTCTATAACTGTGTAAAATGAAGATAAGTAATCGGACAAAACACCTACTTTGCCAATAATTATTATATAGTATAGAGGTATCTAAAAATATATATCCCGTGCTTTCTCAATCAATGATGAACAAATGTGGAATAGAGTATGCTTTATTATTATTTTAATTATATCAATTAAAAATCAAGTTTTAAGAATATTTGTTTCCAGTGATAGTGATTTAGTGGTCAGAGAGTTGTGTCTAGTTGTCTACCTTCACTATCTTTTCCATTGCTTCTGCAAATGCAGTCTACCCCAGTCCCTAATATAAAAACTCCTCCAAGATCCAAGCCATCTTCTCCCCATTACAGCCCACTATTACTATAGAGCTATTAGCTAACAGAAAAGTCAGCTCAGTTCTCTAATAACCCAAAGCCCTTCTCCCGATACCAATTCTTAAGCTATTTGTTTATATCCATAAGCTCTTATTGCCTCTCTGGTATGGCATAAGGTACAGGTAGTATTTCAGAAAAAACTGCAGTCATGTGAAAAAGTATGGACACCCTATGTAGTTTTTAATTTTGTAATATATGTGAACATATCAGTATTATATCTTTATTGAAACAGATAAAGGTGATGTAATTGAACAAAAAAGAATAAGAAATTGAGTTGGTAAAAATTGATTCATCAAAATATTCACACATATGCCTGATGCATATTAAAGGCTTTTTTTTTTTTCTTTTTAATAAACAGGTCAGTCATAGTGTTTGGTGTAGCTTTTTGAAATTAAATTGTATTCAAAATTTGTTTTACTTTGTTAGATACAGCTGCTCTGTATTCTGTATACAGAACAGCTGTATGTAGCGCTAAATCCTTTACCCGTTAGGTCCACGGGATTGACGGGTTCATTGTCAGCGGGTCCTGCATGTATCTGACACACAGGATCCACCTGTTATCCATCACATATAAATTCATAACTAGATGTGATAGATTAAAGGTGGATCCTGCGTGTCAGAGACAGGCAGGACCCGCTGACACTGCACCCGTCAGGTCCGTGGGACTGAGGGATTCAGGTAAAAACTAAAGATACAGGTGCTCTCTATAGAGAATACAGAGCTGCTGTATCTCAAAAAGTAAAAATAACTTTTAATAAGGATTCATTAAAAAGTTGCACTAATCACACTGGCAGACCTGTTTATTTAAAAAAAAAAATTGCCCCTCAAAGGTGTACATAGCCGTTAAGCAGTTCTAACACTTGGCAGAAACAACCTCCAGGAAGTGCTTCTTATACTGTAACTATGTACCAGTATTTAAAATTGACTGGTAGAATTTTTTTCTACTTATCCATGGAGAATATTTTTTGTTGTGTGATGTTTGAGGGGTTTCTTGCTTACATAGCCAATTTTAAATCTCCCCACAGCATCTTGTTAGGATTTAGATATGGGCTTTGACTTGATCATTCAAGGAGCCAACGTTTTTTTTCCAGCCATTCCTTGGTGGATTTATTTGTATGTTTACATGTTGCAAGATTCACTTTTGGCTGTGCTTTAATTTTCTCACAGATGGTCTCACATTATTTCAAACTCATATACTTTGACATAAATAGGTTCAAGAGTTACTATACTAGGTCCCATATTGAATCTTATAGATCTAGGAATCTTAGAGACTTCTTACAGTCTTCAATTCTGTTCTCGGGCTTAGCTTGCTGGAACGGCCTGGCCTGGGCAAGTTTGTCAGTTGTTTGAAATATTCTCCACTTGTAGATGATCTTCTAGATCTATTAGTTAAAGAGGCTCTGTCACCACATTATAAGTGGCCTATCTCCTACATAATGAGATCGGCGCTGTAATGTAGATAACAACAGTGTTTTTTATTTAGAAAAACGATCTATTTTCACCACATTTTAGCTTTATGCTAATTACTTTCTTAATGCCCAACTGGGCGTGTTTTTACTTTTGACAAAGTGGACGCTGTGGAGAGAAGTGTTTGAGAAGGCTCCAGTGGACGGAGCTGAAACGTCACACGGGCAATAAAGTACCCATTTTTTCACTTGAACCTTGGAGTTGCTGCTCATTTTTTCGATTTGTATGTACTTGGAACTTGGTCTGTTCCTTAGAGCTTGCACCCACACGCTGCCAGTGCTGCCTGACTCTGTATCTATCTATCTATCTATCTATCTATCTATCTATCTATCTATCTATCTATCTATCTATCTATCTATCTATCTCTATGTCATATCTATCTGTCTGTCTGTCTGTCTGTCACAGCATAACAATTATTTTTTCATTCAGTGTATTAGATAGATAATGGAGGGATAATAGACAGACAGATAGAAATGGAGTGAATTATTTATTTATTTATTTACTTTATTTCAATATATCCTCAAGTTTCGCATCTATCATGAATCTTAAGCTAGTATATTCATGACACCCCATTAATCTATTCATTTTTAAACTCTTTCTCTGAATTACTAAAATGTCCTGTGTCTTAAAATCCTACAGTATCCGTAGACTTAATACACTGATGGCTTACACCTGTCAGATGCACAATAATATAAGAAACTGATAGACTGAAGTCAAGTAATGCTTCACACTGCATTCACCGAGCAATTCATTATATTATGAAAAAATATATCTGTGGGGAAAATCATTGTGTTTCGGTCAATGCAGTATCCTCTGAGAATTCATTGAATGGGAAGTTGTGAAACTTCTTTTCCAGGTTCCCGGTCTAACAAAAAACTTGAAAACAAGAGCCCCTGTTAGACAGAGCACTGAATAGCTTGCTCATTAGCCCATTATTAGGCATGCAATAAGATGTGAAGTTTAGCCTTTGGAATAAAATTCCTAATTTGGGTGACTGAAACGACAGGCAGGAAAAATATCTTTTTCCTTAGCCCATTTTATTCACTGTGTTTTGTTCACTTGAGCCTAGTACTGTGTTAGACTTTGAATAATCACAGTGGTGCAGGTAGCTCCAACAGAGTGAATGAGAGGCTTTTTTCAAGGGCTCTGCTCCCTGCAGAAATGATTTGTACCTCTGGCTGATTGTCACTAACAGAAAATGAGAAATAGGAACATTCAATGCAAAGTAATGTGTTCTGTACAATTACTGGATTAATAATTTTATTCCATTACTGTGCAGGGAGAGAGGACATCAGGTTGAAGATCTGCAATTCTAGTATATTTCTAAGCGTCCTGTTAAGAGAGCGAGCAAGGGTCAGGAAACTTAATTATGCCATAACTAGATAGAAATTGCCAAGTGATAAAAAGAAACATCCAGCAAGATTCAGCAGGAAATTACAGCTTTAATAATATAGCATAATGCCTACTTCTATACAATTATTGGAGAGACCCTGAATGATTTTAAATAACAGGCTTAGGTTTCTAGTAAGGAATAGGAGAAAAAAGACACAAAATGACATTTTGCATTTTTTGCGGTAAATATTTTTCTCCCTGCTCAAAATAAATAACACCATTAAATAATCTGAAATCACATATGTACTGAAAAAAGATAATATGACTATGTTAACAATATGAAGCATTATGATGTTGAAAGTGAAAGGGTAGGTGGTGACTACTCTTGGTCTCATTTACATATGCCAAAGTTAACTACATAATCATACTGTGTATCTTCCAGGGATGTCTTTTGTTTAAACAAAAAGCACAACAGCATGTCAAAGAGAGCTGCAGCGAAACAAGTAAGGGAATTGTAGCTCATTGTATATCATTGCTCCTAATTTGCAGGTCGGGGCTGCTTCATTGCAACTTAGCATTTCATGTATGAAGCTGGTATATACATGGAACTGAATGCAGCTGTCAATTTATGTGTTTTTAATCTTGACAAATTGGACCGTGTTAAATGATGTTGTGAACGTATCCTTTATCCAGTACCAAAAAGTAGCTAGCCACATGGTCATTAGACTGAAAATAGGCAAAAAAAACTTTCTAATTTCAACAACTACAGACCCATTGCTGTTTTGGTTGATACCGAAGAAAGCTAAACATTTTGCTTTAGTTATGTTTATTTGCGTTAAATAGGAAAACATATATAAATATTGAAAAACAACATATTGTAGCTTGGTCTTTTGTTTAAATTTCTCGTCAGAGCTCATCCTCTGAAAGTACTGGAGGCTGCCGCACAAAGTGTTCATTTTCTAAACTTTCTATTTTCCCCACTACCCCAAAAAAAAATGTTGTTACAAAATCAATGACTTTTGACTGAATTTTAGTTTGTTAAGCAGTCTAGCACTATGTCTTGGCTCTTGTGTTTTACTATTCCACCCTAGTGCTAGAATCACAGCTCCTTGCTGCTGTATAATGTCCTCCATGCTACTGCTGCTTCTGTGTATGTGCATGAGAGATGTAGGGATCTCCTCTGTATGCTGTGTACTAACATCATAGCAGCTAGGCTCCTGCTTCTCCCGCCTTATCCTTAGACTTCTATGGGCAGATGTAACCTGATCTGTTAGTGAAGCAGTGAAACTGTCTTTGCTCTGCTAAGTGAATTCTGAGTGAGTGAACAGTCAGGATACATACTCACATTGTGGCAGCAGTCTGTGGATGAAACTACGCTCACATGCGGTGGCAAATGGTCATATGATTTTGCTGGTTATACCACAGTGTAAATTATGCACCCATTGGCCACTGCATGCGGCCTATATCTATTCCTCCTGACTCCTTCATACACATGCACGCTTGGCTGAGCATGCATGTGTTTTCAATAGGAAGAAGGGAGAAAGTCACTGCCAGAACAACTACTAACAATCAAAAGGTTTGGGCATGTCAAAATTCAACATTCCTGACCCTTTTCTCCCCTGATGGCATTGTCGGGACGTGGCCATATACATTAGATGGTCGGCCAGTCACGCCAAAAATTGCAAGATTCGGCTGACACACATCTAATGTGTATGGCCAGCTTAAGAATGAAAAGTTGGCAATACACTAGAGATTTTGAAAAGCAGAATTAGATGATTTAGATCAGACTGTGGAAAAGTTGATCTGACATTTTTTTATTTTTTCGGTTGGTGTTGGGTGAAATCTAAAGTTGTTCATGCCAAACGTCAGATCAGCATCAATGGAAGCCAATACCAGGCCACAGATAAAGTCAGATAGTGAACGGCAAATAGTGATCATAGATTTTTCAGTTTAACTTCAGAATTACAACCTTTACAGATTAACCATGAAGAACAAGCTGTTCAGAAAATAGCCAACTGAGATCCCTTAACCCCTTCCCGACATCCAGGAAGGTGTTAAGGGAGGCCGAGAGAGGGGGGGCTCATGGGATGGGCATAAGTTGAGCATGTTGGCTGTATGAAACAGACGGAACTTCACTGCAATGAGCGGGATCTTGTTGAACCCCTTAGATGCCACGGTCAATAGCGACTGCCGCATCTAAGTCGTTAGAAATAGGGGGATGACCCACTCTGACGTTCCATTGACCCCCATGATGTAATCGTGGGCTGCTGATGGTTGCTAATGGTTGTTATGGCAGCCTAGGGGGCCTAATGGAGGCCCCTAAGTCTGCCATCTTTGTGCTTCTATTAATAGAAGCCTATAAAAATCATGATAGTATAATGTGCAAGCGAACCAACGATCGCTGATTAAAGTCTCCCTAGATGGACTAAAAGAAAAATAAGGAAAATACAGTTAAATAAAAAAACTTATATAAAAAAACCTTTTCACATTTTCCCACAAAAGCAATGTAAAAATAGAACATTAATATAACTGACTTTGCAACATCTGTATAAGTCTAAACTGTTACAATATAACATTATTTAACCTGCACGGTGAAAACAGAAAAAAAAAGAAAAAAAAAAGAAAAGGTTTTTGGT
Organism: Rhinoderma darwinii; assembly: GCF_050947455.1. Taxonomy (NCBI): domain Eukaryota; kingdom Metazoa; phylum Chordata; class Amphibia; order Anura; family Rhinodermatidae; genus Rhinoderma; species Rhinoderma darwinii. The sequence continues at coordinate 175,999,472 of NC_134688.1, forward strand.
CAGCTCATCTCCCACAAAAAATAAAATAAAAAGTGATCAAAAGTTTAATTTACCCTAAAATGGTACCAATAAGAACAACAGCTTGTCCCGCAAAAAAAAACCAAAAAACAGCCTTCACATTGCTCAATCGACGGAAAAATAAAAAAAGTTATGGCTCTCAGAATATGGCGACACAAACAAATTTTATTTTCAACAATTCAAGTTTTTTTTCTTGAAAAAGTAATAAAATGTAAGAAAATCTATATAAATTTTGGTATCACCGTAATTGTATTGACCCACAGATTAAATTTAACATGTCGTTTTTACCGCAGAGTTAACGCTGTAAAAACTAAACCCAAAAAGCAATGGAGGAATCACTGTTTTTTTTCCCATTCCAACCGACAAAGATTTTTTTTTTCTCCAGTTTCTCAGTACATTATATGATACAATAAATGGTGCCATGAAAAACTAGAAATCGTCCTGCATCAAATATAGACGGAAAAATAAAAAAAGTTATGGCTTTTGGAAGGTGGGAAGGAAAAAGCAAAAATTTAAAAATGACATGCAGCGCAGATTCTCAATCTGCAGCATGTGAATTTCTCTGGTGAAAGCACTGCGGAATTTCATGTGGGCGTATCCTAAACCTCTATGGTAGATTATAATTTGGACAGAATGAAAGAAATGCCTCTAGTGCCATAATCAGCTTACTATAATATAATTACACAACTCTTCTTTTTGACAGAACATTCTTTTGCTTTCTGATAGAATATCATAGTGCTTTGTAAAATAATATTTTAAGATCATCAGAATAGCTCAAACCACATTTTTTGATAACATTAAAGCATTTCTAGCATTATAATTTTCACTTTCCATAAATCAGTTGTACACACTAATATTTGAATCTTTGTAATATATTTCATTAGGGGGAAATACCATCACCCTGATCTTCCCGTAGCTTGTAGTTCTCGTTTCCCTGCCTGCAGGCTTGCTGTAAATCTTCATAAAAATTTTCATAAAAAATGCATCTAGTGTGACTAAAAGGAAAGGAAAAGGGGTGAGGAGGGAGATGCGGCTGAAGCTGGAACTATGAGTTGGAAATTTGCTCAGTAGGACACAACACAGCCCTTACATCACACCCGAAGAGCATACCCACTCAGTAGTCATGGAGAGAGAGAATAAACATTTACAGAATCCAGCAGAGGACTCCTTACGTCTAATATACATTCTAAGAAGTCATTGTAAATTTGGTTTTGAAATAATAGGTGTTCTTCAATTTCATTCTAAAATTAGAAACAAAGGTATTTTATTTCACACATGCCAAAGCAAACAATACATAACATATAGTAGTAGTAGTAGTAGTAGTAGTAGTAGTAGTAGTAGTAGTAGTAGTAGTAGTAGTAGTAGTAGTAGCAGTAGCAGTAGTAGTAGTAGTAGTACAATTCTAAGTTTAACCACGTTTTATAGAAGAAGTTTATTTCTTGTCAGAGGCTGGAGACATTTTTTAACATGTGTAGTATTATTGTAGTATTATTATTATAATATGTAGTACATATTTGAATGTATACATTACTTTTATTAGATTTTTTTCCTATAATAATGTGAGAACAGACAACATTTTACTAGGAATGAAAATGATATATATTTTATGTAGAACCACGTGGCTGTCCAGTTAGTTTGCTTTGCTTTAGTTATAAGCAACTATTGAAATAAAATGTAATTTCCAGTCTTTTTTTTTTTTTCACAAGCCCCAGAGAGTCAGTTGCTTCATTTTGTATTCTGTTGAAGCAGATTAATCAACCTGACTATGTTACCCAGGGCTAGCCATTCCGCCTGGAAATATGCATATCTGCATATTACTCCTCTTCCCTGAATTTAATTTCCTACTGCAGCTGATATTAATCACCCTGCTTAAACAGAGGGGATTTGGGGGTATAACAAAATATGTCATTTTATTTCTGGCTCTTACTTTTTTTTAGATTACATTTTACATTGTTATTTATTTACTCATTAATTTATTTATTTATTCTAGTCATAAATGTATTTTTTTTTTTAGAACGCAGATAATTTCTGGATGGTACAGCTGATAAGGTATGGTGCTAGATAAACAAGATGTTACATAAAAAAATGCTAATAAGTGTTTTTAGAATGCTTCTATCTTATACAGTTATATGTAATATGTGTTGTAATAAATCTAGATGAGCGAACTGTTGCTTCTAGCTCATTGATTTGCCTGTTTCATCAATTTGGGATTCGTCGGTCCATACAGTACCTTGAGAGAATTGATTTGACATTTTCTGAAAGCGGATTATAAACCCGGTGACTTTCATTCGCCAATACATACAAATGTCTGACAAATTGCAAATCAGCACAACTTTAATCAATAGAAAAAATTAATTCATATCGATAAATACGTAACATAGTTAATAAATATCAATGAGTTATTTATCTTAATATAGTTACTTTAATTACTAAAGAAGAGATGCAAATCACATAATGTATTATACACTGTCTGAATATGGGGACAATCATACATCGGATTAATATGATAAGATAATTATATATGGTTCAACTTCGACATATAAACGATGGTGTCTATAGCGCATAGTGGGCTCGACATATTCCAAAATAGTGTGCTCTTGGCATGCGTCACAGGCGGTAGGAATGAGCATCTTTTTTTAAAGCTTTATTAAGACAAAGATGTATAATACAAGAGGATCCTGCAAGAAAAAACATATGCTGCGCTGTTTTACAATACAAATCAATACCATAAATATGTCACTGTATAGCATACATGTTGGGTATATTCGTCGGATGTATTCAGCAAATGTAGGTAAAAAACTAGATGTAAACAGAGCCTAATACTTTTGTCTCTTTTAACACAAAAGTATCTAAAATTCTGTCATTTTTAAAACACAATACAACATTATTTTGTTGCTAAATATGTAATGGCAGAAAGGAGGTGAAGGGAAAGTGAGCCCTAATCTACCCACCGCCCTGTCCCTGCCTACTTGCAACGACCCGCCCTAGGCGACGAGGTACAACTGGGCGGCGGTCCCTACGCTGTCTAAGTGCACAGGAAAACAAACAGGGAACACGCAAGGGAAGGGGCAGTAGCCACGGAACGCCACGAGGAAACGGAGCGGCGAACGAAAGTCAGGACCAGGACGAAGTGAGTACACCCAAGCGGGCACGGAGACAGAAGCAAGCCAGGGGCAAAGCAAAGCAGGTCAAGCAGAACTGCAGCAAGGCAGAAGCACGGCAGAAGCAGGCTGGAGCAAGCAGCAGTGGGCCAGGAATCCAAAAGAATTACAAGCACTGAGGGAGAGAACAGGGCAGGTAATAAAGGACAGGGGGCGGAGCTAACTCCGACAGACCAGGCCGCGATAGGCTCTCCCACTCCTGAGCCTGCCACCCTGGTTGGTGGGAGATGGTGTCAGTCGAACAGGTCTGGCCTCAGGTGTGGATTGATTAATCCCAGGAGTATACCTAGATGAAGTACCTGGCAGATCCCTAACAAAATATCAAGCAAATCATAGAAACTGATTCCTAGAGACCAATTGTATTGTAGCTAAATAACTTTTCTAATGGAATACAGTGTACAAGCAGTAGATTTTAGACATGTACGTATGTCTTGGTATAAAAAAATTATTATCCAAATATGTTAACATAGCATTAAAAGGGTTGTTCCACGAAGGACATTTATAAATGTCTAATTGCTGGGGGCCCAACCACTGGAACCCCCACTGATCAGAAGCCCCAACACTCCTCCTCACTGCACGACCGCAGTGAGAAGGAGTTTGAATGGAGTGGTGGTCAAGTATGCGCCCTGATGCTTCATTCAATGTCTATGGGCCCAATGGAAAAAGCCAAGCGTTGTTCTTGGATGTTTCCATCAGCCCCATTGACATTGAAAAGAGCGTCAGGGCGCATGCTTGTATTCTGGAGTGCAATACGAGCGTTGTACACTCTGGAAAATGCCTGAAAATAAGCTGTGTGAACATGTCCTTAGACCTTGTCTATATCACATCAGTAATGTGAGTTTGATGTCAGTAGTACAACCCGACGTATAATTCTAACATTCCCATAGACTACCATTAGCCAAAATAATTTAAAACAGTGTCCTTTTGGCATATATTTGGCCGGTATATAAAAGCATACCTTTTTTTTAACAGTATATAATTTACTAATATATAACTGCCCTGGTATTTTAACCTTTTTATGACCATGGTGTTTTGGACCTTGATGCCTGAAGAATGATTTCACTTTTTGGAATGCTGCTTTCTAAGGGCATGTTCAGATGTGGCGGAATTGCTGTTGAATTCCGCTGCGGAGAGTCCGCAGTAGAATTCTGCAGCAGCCGTTTTTTACATTTGTTTCTATACATTTTTAGGAAAGTTAGTTCAGACGTTGCAGAAAATAACTGTGCGGAAATCAGGCTTTGGTGCAGAATATTCCCTCCGCAGCATTCTCATGACCTTGCGGAGAAGAAGCGGAATTTCACTGCAGATTTCAGCCTTTGCAATGCAAAAACTGAAATCTGTGGCAAATCCGCTGTGATATCTGCAACGTCTGAATTACCCGTCAAGTATGCAAATGTCGGTGCAGATTCGTTACGTAATTGCCACAAATCTGCACTAGCATTTGCAGCGGAAAAATTCTGCCACGTCTGAACGTGCACTTACTTCTTTTTTTTCTTTTTTTGTGGTACACATAGGGATTTCTTATTATTTAAAATTAGAGCTGATATCTTATTTAGGGAAACATAGTCAGAAACAGAAAACAAATAACTATACACCCAGTACTGCAGTGAGATCTGCTCTTTTCTTTACATGATATATCTTCCCATATCTTCCGTTATGACAATAGAACATTATAGCCTTGTCTTATATCTGTATCTAGATTCTACTTGATGTTACCTGAAAGAGTGATTGATTAATTCAACTTGATAACAGTAATGACAGTAGAAGGGGCAAATCATATACAAGGATACATATATGTATATATATACACTACCGTTCAAATGTTTGGGGTCACCCAGACAATTTTGTGTTTTCCATGAAAACTCACACTTATATTTATCAAATGAGTTGCAAAATGACTGGAAAATATAGTCAAGACATTGACAAGGTTAGAAATAATGATTTTTATTTGAAATAATAATTTTCTCCTTCAAACTTTGCTTTCGTCAAAGAATGCTCCATTTGCAGCAATTACAGCATTGCAGACCTTTGGCATTCTAGCTGTTAATTTGCTGAGGTAATCGGGAGAAATTTCACCCCATGATTCTAGAAGCCCCTCCCACAAGTTGGATTGGCTTGATGGGCACTTCTTGCGTACCATATGGTCAAGCTGCTCCCACAACAGCTCTATGGGGTTGAGATCTGGTGACTGCGCTGGCCACTCCATTACAGATAGAATACCAGCTGCCTGCTTCTTCCCTAAATAGTTCTTGCATAATTTGGAGGTGTGCTTTGGGTCATTGTCCTGTTGTAGGATGAAATTGGCTCCAATCAAGCGCTGTCCACAGGGTATGGCATGGCGTTGCAAAATGGAGTGATAGCCTTCCCTATTCAAAATCCCTTTTACCTTGTACAAATCTCCCACTTTACCAGCACCAAAGCAACCCCAGACCATCACATTACCTCCACCATGCTTAACAGATGGCGTCAGGCACTCTTGCAGCATCTTTTCAGTTGTTCTGCGTCTCACAAATGTTCTTCTGTGTGATCCAAACACCTCAAACTTCGATTAATCTGTCCATAACACTTTTTTCCAATCTTCCTCTGTCCAATGTCTGTGTGCTTTTGCCCATATTAATCTTTTCCTTTTATTAGCCAGTCTCAGATATGGCTTTTTCTTTGCCACTCTGTCCTGAAGGCCAGCATCCCGGAGTCGCCTCTTCACTGTAGACATTGACACTGGCGTTTTGCGGGTACTATTTAATGAAGCTCCCAGTTGAGGACCCGTGAGGCGTCTATTTCTCAAACTAGAGACTCTAATGTACTTGTCTTGTTGCTCAGTTGTGCAGCGGGGCCTCCCACTTCTCTTTCTACTCTGGTTAGAGCCTGTGTGTGCTGTCCTCTGAAGGGAGTAGTACACACCGTTGTAGGAAATCTTCAGTTTCTTGGCAATTTCTCGCATGGAATAGCCTTCATTTCTAAGAACAAGAATAGACTGTCGAGTTTCACATGAAAGCTCTCTTTTTCTAGCCATTTTGAGAGTTTAATCGAACCCACAAATGTAATGCTCCAGATTCTCAACTAGCTCAAAGGAAGGTCAGTTTTATAGCTCCTCTAAACAGCAAAACTGTTTACAGCGGTGCTAACATAATTGCACAAGGGTTTTCAAGTGTTTTCTAATCATCCATTAGCCTTCTAACACAGTTAGCAAACACAATGTACCATTAGAACACTGGAGTGATGGTTGCTGGAAATGGGCCTCTATACACCTATGTAGATATTGCATTAAAAACCAGACATTTACAGCTAGAATAGTCATTTAGCACATTAACAATGTATAGAGTGTATTTCTGATTAATTTAATGTTATCTTCATTGAAAAAAACTGTGCTTTTCTTTAAAAAATAAGGACATTTCTAAGTGACCCTAAGCTTTTGAATGGTAGTGTGTGTGTATATATATATATATATATATATATATATATATATATATATATATATATATATATATATATGGTAAATTAAGTTTGACTTTTTTCTAATTCTAGAAGAGGTCAAATTCTATAGCATTTTATATGCTATCATGAAATTATCAGTTATAGCTGGTGCGAATAGACATTCTGTTTTACAGGTCTAAGCAATACACTGGGTTTTCATACCTGCTACATATCACAAGGGAATCACCCCAGGCAAATAACAGCTTAGCAAGTTTATCTGTGTGTGCTAATAGCATTTCATTTGATGTCACAAGTGGCTTGAAAGGGCACTCTCACATCAAATAACATTCCACTACCAGATGACTACTATAACATGTCTTTATTCATTTGTACTGCTTTGATGTTCTAATCTAGTGCTATGTATAATTTGCTTTTTTACTTAAATAAAAAAACAAGGGATTTCATATTAAACATAGTGAGACGCTATTTTTTGATAATCAAAAAACCCATAAACTTACATACTGAAATACAAGCATTATATTGGCAGGATAATCAAACAAAACCTAGAAAAAATAAAAAATAATTAAATTTCATTACAATAGAATTCAATGAAAGATTCCCCCACCAATGACACTCATATTGACCAGTCTTATGATCAAAGTAAGATAAAAGTTCATATATACTTGACATTTTGCTACTTCCTATTGTGCTGATGACTAAAATACTAACTGTCATTTTATAAGACTACTGATATGTCACAGTGACATGTCAGAAGTTTTGATCGGTGGGGGTCTGGGTGCTGAACCCCCCATCAATCTCTGAAAGCTGTGTAGTGTCACTTCAAATGCAATGGGATCACTTTGTCTCCCCTTGGCTCTTCTCGGAGAGGCAGAGTCATCTGAAGACAGGTTTATAGAAGTCTGTGAGTCCGCCTTTAGCTAATCTTGTCTCTCTGAGTACAGCTGAAAAGTGTTCTAATTACAGTCTAAGGGACAATGTGCTCGGCTGAGCATTCTGGCCCTTTGTTTCAGCGATCGTTGGAGTTTGAGCACCTGGACCCCTAAATATCAAAACTTCTGACATGTCACTATGACATGTAAAAAGTTTTATGAAATTACATCTACTCTTTAACTTCTCGCTTAGGAACTTGATATCAGCTTCTGGGCCAAATCCTGACTGATGGCAACCCATTCTTGCCTAAGCAGTGCTTGGAGTTTATCACAATTTCTGTGTTTTTGTTTGTCCACATGTTTTTTGATGATTGACAACAGGTTTTCAATGGGATTGAGATCTGGGGAGTTTTCTGGCCATGTACCCAAAATTGCAACATTTTGTTCACTGCGCCACTTTTGCCTTGTGACATGGTGCTCCATCATGCTGGAAAAAGCATTGTTCACCACCAAATTGCTCCTGGATCATTGGGAGAAGTTGCTCTTGAAGGATGTTTAGATACCATTCTTTATTCATGAAAGTGTTCTTAGGAAAAATTGTGAGCCCACTCCCTTGGATAAAAAACAACCCCACACATGCATGGCCTCAGGATTCTTTACTGTTGGCATGACACAGGACTCATGGTAGCGCTCACCTTTTCTTCTGCGAACAATCATTTTTCCAGATGTCCTAAACAGTCGGAACGGGGCTTCATCAGAGAAACTAACTTTACCCCTGTCCTTTGCAGTCCAATTCCTGTATTTCCTGCAGAATGTTGGTCTGTCATTGATGTTTTTTTTTTGGAGAGAAGTGGTTTCTTTGCTGCCCTACTTTACACCAGACCAGCCTCCAAAAGCCTTTGCCTCACCGTGCATGCAGATGCACTGACACCAGCCTGCTGCCATTCCTGAGCAAGCTCTTCACCATTGTTGAACAGATCCCATAGCTTAATCCTCTTTAGGAGACACTCCTGCCACTTGCTGGACTTTCTTGGGCATCCTGAATCCTTCTTCACAGCAATTGAACCTCTCTTCTTAAAGGGAATGTGTTGCCAGAAAAACTTGTTTTTTTTTTTTTTTAATTAAGCATTTAGTGTGTGGGTGATTAAACATTGTTCAAATTTTTTTTATTTTTTTTCACGAGTCAGGAAATATTATAAATTAATTCTAATTTATAATATTTCCCATTTCTGGTCACTAGATGGAGCTATTCCCAAAATTGCAGCATTGCAAAATTGGGTAAAAAGCCCTCGCTCTAGTGAGCTCTCAGCATCCCCCCCTCCTTTATCCTGGCTAGTGCCGGGATAAACGAGGGGTTTGAACGGTGTAACCTCCTACACTGTGTGTCGCCATTTTTTGAGCTAACACACAGTGTAGTAGGTTTACATACAGTAGTAAACACACACAAACACGAACATACATTGAAATCTCTTACCTGCTCCTGCCGCCGCGGCTCCCTCCGGCCCATCCGCTCCGTCTGCTGCCGCTGGTCCAAGTGCACAAGTCCGGAAGCCGCGACCGGAAGTAGTAATATTACTGTCCGGCCGCGACTTCCGGTCCACAGGAAAATGGCGCCGGACGGCGCCAATTTCAAATTGGACTGTGCGGGAGCGGCGCATGCGCAGTTCCCACACAGACGCCGTACACACAAGTGAATGGGACGGGAGCCGTTCGCAGTCCCTATGGGACTGTGGCTGCCGTATTCCATGTCTGTATGTGTCGTTAATCGACACATACAGAAATGGAACAAAAAATGGCAGCCCCCATAGGGAAGAAAAAGTGTAAAAATAAGAAAAAGTAAAACACAAACACACAAATAAATATAAACGTTTTTAATAAAGCACTAACATCTTTAACATATAAAAAAATAATTTGTGATGACACTGTTCCTTTAAGGTTCTTCATGATCTGATAAATGGTTGATTTAGGGGAAATCTTACAAGCAGCAATGTCCTTGTCTGTAAAGCCCTTTTGATGCAAAGCAATGATGACTGCACGTGTTTCCTTGGAGGTAACTATGGTTAACAGAAGAAGACAATGATTTCAAGCACCATCCCCCTTTTAAAGCAACCAGTCTGCTCTTATAATTCAATCAGCATGACAGAGTAATATCAGCTTCCTTGTCCTCCTGAGCTAACGAGAAAATCACTGAAATTATGTTAGGTAATTTTGTGTCAGGGCAAAAAACACAGTGAAAATTGGGTTTTTATGATTAAGTTCATTTTCATGGCAAGGAATCACTTTGCAATTATTTGCAATTTATCTGATCACTCTTCATAACAATCTAGACTTAATGCAAATTGCCACTATAAAAATTGAAGCTGCAAACTTTGTGAAACTTTTGTTAAATTTTTTTGGCCGGGGCTGTACTTTAGGTAGAACCAAAGAAAACCATACAGCTGAAAATCTGTAAAGCTGGCATTAGACTTAATGATTATGATTAACAATCTGTTACTGATAATTGCTACATTTATGGTAATAAAACCGATCTGTTTGACCAATCGAAATTTGCCCCATTAGTTAGAAAGATCATTTTTCACTATTCAAAATGTAGATTTTTTTAAGAAAAGTTTGTGTGGTTTAAAGCAAATGCACAACATTTCCCATGATATGAATGATTTTCCATGGAAAAAATAAATTGCATTATGGAAAAAAGTTTTTTTGGGTGTAATGTTTTAGAGATGAAAAAAAAAAACTATTGAATAATAGTCAAATTTATATATCTATGGCCAGCTGCTCATAGGTTGAGGAATGTCCCAACTCCTGTTGACTTTTCTTAAAAATTACTGGCCTGTGCATGCTAAATGTATGGACAATGTGTAAATCAGCAAATTCCTGCAGAATAATAGATCACCGGTAATAAATTCTCCAGCAGTTTTTGTTTTTTTTACTGTTCACATGTCCCTAACTAGGAATTGCCAGGGGTTTAGCTATAGGGGGTACAAAAGTAGGAGTCACACCTGGAACCTGGTGCGTGATGGGTCCTAAAAGTCCCACTAAAACATAAGAAGACACCAGTATTAATAATGGTATATTGTAGGTACAGGGCCTGTGGGACCAAGGATCTTTACACGCTTCACCTCTGGACATTGCTATTCCTTTTTGGTGAAGCTGCCATACCAATTGCTCTTGTTCTTGAGAAAGATCTCAATGGTACACCTGTAAAAGGGAGAGATTTTAGCTCATCATCAGTTTAAAAGCTACAAATAACTCACGGTAACACTCGGTCAGGCGAAGCCAATAAGACTCTCAGAAAAAAACACTGCTCCTTCAACTTTTCTATTTACAGTCAATTTACAATCTAATCTGTTATCTACCCTACGCCCTAAAAAAGAAATATTGTTTTTAAGTAAAAGAGGCACACTGTTGACCAATCAACCCAGAAAATGCCCCTGGTTCAGCAAAACATTTGACCAGCCTGAAAATAAATGGCAGAATATCTTGCTCGACCCTGTGGGGACATCTTAAGTAATAAAAAGCAGGCAAATGTCAGAGAAAGCATAATTTTATCAAAACAAGATCATGTTGCACACTGACTAAGATGAATCACAGGTGTTTAACCTCAGATGTGCATTTGGAGAGAATGTTTAGTGCTTCAGCTTACTGCACACAGGATGGTGGCACTGACACCCACAGGTAAATAACAATAATTTTAATATAAAATGGGCCAGGATTGCTACAATGCTACCATGCTTGCAAAAATAAAAACAATTACAAAAAAATTTAATTTGTAACAAATTTGTCATAAAAATTTTCATTTTAAAGTGTGTGTACAGGGTTAGAAAAACGTGGCTGTTTTTTTTCCGGAAGCACTGCATCACCAGTCCATTGGTTGTTTCTGGTATTGCAGCTCAGCTCTATTGAAGTGAATAGGGATGAGCTGCAACACCACACACAACATGTGGACAAATGTGGCACTGTTTTTGAAGACTGCAGTCATGCTATTCTAATCCTGTACAATCCCTTTAAGTAGTTTTATGTGTGATGCAGCGATAATTTTCCGATAAAAAACAACACAGATGTGAACATAGCCTAAGTGTAGCCTTCATTATATGTAAAATGTTTAAAATAATTTTAGGGAATGCTGTTTCAGAGAAATACTGCAGATTTCACAGTGGATTGCGCCGTTTCAAATGCGAATGGTGAAATCTTTGGCAAATCCATGACAAAATCCACAAGTAACACATGCTTCCCTGGCAGAAAATCTATACTATACCTGGACGTACCGTACCCTTATTGGGACCGCCTTGCCTCTCTTACCTACATCTTTTTTTTAATTTTCTCACTCTCCCTTTACCATACCCGTTCCACTCTCCTTTGTTCTCCTCTTTCTTTTTTCTGTTCTTAACAGCTTTCAGAAAATAGAAAACTGCTGCCACTACCTAGAATATAGATTGATATATTTGCTTGCTTTTGAACAATGACAATTCCTGTTCCTATCACTGTTTTAATGTACAATGTCTATTGAGTGTACTGAAGTGTCATCTGATCTATGTCCTACTTTTGTTAAATAAAATAATTTATAAAAAGATTTAACTATTTTGAAAAAAGGATTTAATTTTACTACTAATTTTAATACTTTTTTTTTTTATTTATAACTTGTAATTCTCTCTTTTGCTAATCTTATTTTAATAGAGGTTCCTAATTTCCCTGCTAATCCCATCCAATGACATGTCTGAATAGTGTTATGTTTCAGAAGAAAAGATAATTTATGATATTGATAAAAGTTAAACATTAAATCTTGATCTGGTGATTATTCGATGTACTAGCCATGTAAGAAGCTTAACAATTACTTCTTTGACTGACTAGGTGGGATCCATAATTCTAAATAACAACTGCCTGAAGGGATAATTATAACACATTAGCACCTACATGCTTCGACAAGATTGACAAATGCAGTCTAACATCTGCTTAATATCACTCGTGAATTTTACAGATGCATACACACAAATATCATGGCTTGATTTTATTTAAAGTGGCATACATTGTTTAAAGAAATAAATGAATTTGACTTTTAAACATTGCACTATTTTTTAAAATTAAAATATGAACTTATTCAAACCCCCACAAAAAAATCTTTAAGAATCTAAATAAACATTATAACTTAATTATAATAAAACTGTGCACTATAAAAGTTTATTAGCCTAAAAAGGAAAAACAAACTTGGCTTCTAGGAACTGTGGCTGACTGTTGGTGTTGTGTTTTCTTACGCAGGCATTGTTTTCTATTCCATGAGGGTTTTGGTATTTTTTTTACATCAACAATGACGTAGACCGAAGCCGGAATTCCCATGGAAACCTAACGGACTTCATTCGTTTGATTTGAAGAATGGAATCCATGATGGTATTGTGAACACACAGACATTTAGACTATTTACGTGCAGAATGATCATATAGCCTTTCTGAATACAGCATTATGGCCTGGATGAATAAAAAAAACCCTGCAGAACAAGCAAAGTGCAATTCTGAAAAGATCGCAACACAAGTAATAAATAATTTAAACGCAAGATGATTTATGAGCCCTCCCTAGAATTAGAGTTATGAGAAGAAATTTGTAAGTTGGTTAACCTGTCTTTTTACTTCATATGATCTTCCCCCTCTTTAAATGGAATGTGTCATCAGAAAATGACATTATTTTTACATCTGGGGCGAAAAGAAGGGGCATTTAAAGTGGGGCTCTGTGTCTGCCTCACATTTTCATTGGGCTACTGTTTTCATAAGGCAGTAACCTTACTGAATAGCCCTTCTTTTCGCCCTTGGACTCTCTGATGAACCTTGGTTAGTGCTAGATGCTCGGGACTTTTTTAGTGTGATGAGGTTCTTTTTCCTATCAATGACAGGAGTTAGAGGATAGCTTATAAAAAGGGCATAACAGGGAATAGTGACGACCCTCCTCCCTCCACAGGCAGGACATCTAAGTGACCCTTCAACCGTGGGGCTTAACACATGCAGAACCGGTAAGATTGTTCTGTATTTTTCATACAGTCGACTGATGTGTAATGCATAATACACTATACATTAATTTTTAACTGTGATGCAAAAGTGTGTACTAATCGCCTTTTAGTAAAGTGGGGCGATATGTAATCCTTACCCCCCCCCCACTGTTTCTTGCATATCTTTGTGTGTATTGTTTGACTACACCTTGTTTGGTATCTACTTTTTGCGACTATGCTATTAAAAGTTAAGTTTTAACTAAAATACATTCACCCGCTTGATACTATGTTTCTTAGGCCCACCATAAAAATGTATTTCAAATACGCACCCTCCATCTATACATAACGTGCACTTCCACTTTTAATTGCATTATAAACTTTGTTGCTTGTTATCATTGCACACACAGGACCTACAGTATAATCAATAATGTCTAATAGGTTGTTTGTCAATTAACCCATAAGAAATAAAACCTTGTGGCAAGTTATTTACTACAATATAGGCACCAAATGAGGTTGTCGTTTGTTAGGCCTTTAACATCCATTACTAAGTACCAGAGGATCCTCCTGTAGACAAGTTTGACCCTAATTCTACATGTACATAAAGTTCTGCAAATTGTTTTCTGCTGTCTTTCTGTCATACAAGCTAAACTTGAGCCTTTCCTTGTCTAATGAAAAGACACATTATTATGTTTGCTCACCTGAGATGGCTGAAAATCGCAGTGCAGGCTAGACTAGGGTGCGAAGTCTGAGGGGATACTTCATTTTCACCCTTTAGGGTATGTGCACACACACTAATTACATCCGTAATTGACGGACGTATTTCGGCCGCAAGTCCCGGACCGAACACAGTGCAGGGAGCCGGGCTCCTAGCATCATAGTTATGTACGATGCTAGGAGTCCCTGCCTCTCTGCAGGACAACTGTCCCGTACTGTAATCATGTTTTCAGTACGGGACAGCAGTTACACGGAGTAGCAGGGACTCCTAGCATCGTACATAAGTATGATGCTAGGAGCCCGGCTCCCTGCACTGTGGTCGGTCCGGGACTTGAGGCCGAAATACGTCCGTCAATTACGGACGTAATTAGTGTGTGTGCACATACCCTTAACCTCCATACGGAGATGTGGATTTTCCTGCAGGGAATTCCCAGGTCGCAGTTCCCAGAATAGTCAGCGACTAGCAGCAGGCAAGTAGAGCAAACACACGGATGGAGGGTAGAACGGTACAGTCAATAGGAGTAGTACTACAAGTGCCAGAAGTAGAATCAAAGAATTCAGAGGACAAAATCAGGTGAAAGACTACAAGTTCCAGGCATGGTATTCAAAGAGTAATGCAGTCAGGGATAGCCAGAGATCCGAAGCAGGGATAAGACTACAGGTTCCACTGAGACAAACCAGAGGATTATGCAGGAGTGCGGATAGAAACAGAGCCCGGTTCAAAACCAAGTAGAGCTGAACTGAGTACTGATTTCAAATACAGACACCTAAAAAATGGCAAATAAAGGAGCACACTAAAGATTCATATAGAGTGCACACAGCATCAAGATTGGCCAGGTTCTCATGGACTCTGATTTGCTGAGTGCACATGTGTTCCGATTGGCCATACAGCTGTGCATGCTGTTTAAACAAGTGACCATTCGAGTTGGGCACGCAACTCCAGACATCCACACCAGCCCCGCCATGACACTCACAGTGACGGCTACCGGCAGAGGATGATAGTGCTGATGAGAACTTTACACATACAGTGGAGGAAATAAGTATTTGATCCCGTGCTGATTTTGTAAGTTTGCCCACTGTCAAAGTCATGAACAGTCTAGAATTTTTAGGCTAGGTTAATTTTACCAGTGAGAGATAGATTATATTAAAAAAAAACAGAAAATCACATAGCCAAAATTATATATATTTATTTGCATTGTGCACAGAGAAATAAGTATTTGATCCCCTACCAACCATTAAGAGTTCAGCCTCCTCCAGACCAGTTACACGCTCCAAATCAACTTGGTGCCTGCATTAAAGACAGCTGTCTCACCTGTATAAAAGACTCCTGTCCACAGACTCAATTAATCAGTCTGACTCTAACCTCTACAACATGGGCAAGACCAAAGAGCTTTCTAAGGATGTCAGGGACAAGACCATAGACCTGCACAAGGCTGGAATGTGCTACAAAACCATAAGTAAGACGCTGGGTGAGAAGGAGACAACTGTTGGTGCAATAGTAAGAAAATGGAAGACATACAAAATGACTGTCAATCGACATTGATCTGGGGCTCCATGCAAAATCTCACCTCGTGGGGTATCCTTGATCCTGAGGAAGGTGAGAGCTCAGCCGAAAACTACACGGGGGGAACTTGTTAATGATCTCAAGGCAGCTGGGACCACAGTCACCAAGAAAACCATTGGTAACACATTACCCCGTAATGGATTAAAATCCTGCAGTGCCCGCAAGGTCCCCCTACTCAAGAAGGCACATGTACAGGCCCATCTGAAGTTTGCAAATGAACATCTGGATGATTCTGAGAGTGATTGGGAGAAGGTGCTGTGGTCAGATGAGACTAAAATTGAGCTCTTTGGCATTAACTCAACTCGCCGTGTTTGGAGGAAGAGAAATGCTGCCTATGACCCAAAGAACACCGTCCCCACTGTCAAGCATGGAGGTGGAAACATTATGTTTTGGGGGTGTTTCTCTGCTAAGGGCACAGGACTACTTCACCGCATCAATGGGAGAATGGATGGAGCCATGTACCGTCAAATCCTGAGTGACAACCTCCTTCCCTCCACCAGGACATTAAAAATGGCTCGTGGCTGGGTCTTCCAGCACGACAATGACCCGAAACATACAGCCAAGGCAACAAAGGAGTGGCTTAAAAAAGAAGCACATTAAGGTCATGGAGTGGCCTAGCCAGTCTCCAGACCTTAATCCCATCGAAAACTTATGGAGGGAGCTGAAGATCCGAGTTGCCAAGCGACAGCCTCGAAATCTTAATGATTTACACATGATCTGCAAAGAGGAGTGGGCCAAAATTCCATCTAACATGTGTGCAAACCTCATCATCAACTACAAAAAACGTCTGACTGCTGTGCTTGCCAACAAGGGTTTGCCACCAAGTATTAAGTCTTGTTTGCAAAAGGGATCAAATACTTATTTCTCTGTGCACAATGCAAATAAATATATATAATTTTGACAATGTGATTTTCTGTTTTTTTTTTAAATATAATCTATCTCTCACTGGTAAAATTAACCATGCCTAAAAATTCTAGACTGTTCATGTCTTTGACAGTGGGCAAACTTACAAAATCAGCAAGGGATCAAATACTTATTTCCTTCACTGTATGTAATATAATAATACAGGAAGTTTAGCCTTGTCTTTATAATATTAAAAAGAAAAGTTTCCCGTATTCTGACACTGAATGTGATTCACATCATTATTTAGTAAATTACTGTAATTTTTTGCAAATCTTTAACCTGTTATTCAATATTGCACATGTTGATGGTTTTTTTTCTTTATAAACCATATTACAATCTAAATTTCATTTATAGCTTGTGCTTGACAACCTCCTGCCTAAATAAGAAAAAAAAAATCTTACTAAACTATAGAACCGTGTAAATAACTGTCAGCAACATCAATAGTGTTCAATCACAATGCTTGGAAATCAAAATGATTACATTGTGCATGGCTTTCTAAGAAACAGCAAAGGTCTACTGGCTTAATAGTTTTAAGGCCTATAGCTTTTCTATGCACTGTCCAGGAAGGTCAATGTTGTGACAGCAAACACAAGTTGATGATTATATAGTCGTGTACAACCTTGTGCAAGTATCTTCATTTTTTTTCTGTAGCACATATGAGCAAATTGCCCATCATATAAATTGACAGATCTAATATTGCTGTCACTGTTCTCCTGTCATTCATTTTCAGCTGCAATCGCTGTTGCATAATGTACAATGAACAGTAGAGCTTTCCTTTCTGCTAGGGGTATAGCTCATTCCCAGCAAACTGCATGATGAAGTACCAATGCCTACCTTTAGTGTTAGCAGCTGTGTATTTATCTATGTGCCAATAGCAAAGGAATACATGTATAAGGCTGAGTTTTTTTGTGTTGCGGTTTTAAAATGCAATTTTTTGTTTTGGTTGATAAAGTCTCATTCAAAGACACAGGAATGTATCTACCAAAAAAGAAAAAAACAACAACGTTAAAAACGCAAGAAAGAAACACAATGGGAGCCAAGTCTAAATTATGAATAACACCATGTTCTGGCATCTTGTATTGTCGTGGAAGTCAATGGCTCAAAATATATTAGACTGAAATTTAGACGAGTCCAACAGACTCTCAGGCCAGGCACTTTATCCAGCATCCTAATCAGGATATTTCATACCGATATATATCGAGAGAGGAGAAGAAAACACACAGACGCTGCTGATATGCTCAAAATACTCCTCTGGAGGTTTATTTCCAAACTCAAACTATAATACTATCATTCAGAAGGGGTGTAGGCTTGAGGTTAACCAATCAGAGACAATGTGACAATAAGTCTTATTCAGCCAATTACAGACATACGATACATTCCAGATACATCATTATAATTCTTCACACATCAGGTTTGCAGGTGGCCTTATCTCTCTTGGCTAGAATGTTCCTGTAAGATGGGGGAGGTATTCCCACAAGCATATTTGCCACCCTGCCATCTCACTCCCTGTGCCTTTAATGCAAGCTTCGTATGGGAGCCAAGGTCAAAGATAAAACATACGAAATCAACATTACTGACGTTAAAGGAACAATGTCTTTCTTATTCACTACAAAAGAACCAAGATGGGAACTCCAGACAAGATGGCTGCTGCACGAAACAAAATCATTTAAACATTATTATAATCACTTTCACATAATACATATCTTAGTAATTCGGCATCCTGCTTGATAATTCATAATGTAATTTCATACAGAGAATATAACCAAATAAACCATCCTTCACAGTATACAGTGAGATTTATTGTGGATAAAATGATTTTGCCTTCCAATATAGGGTAGCAAGTTGTATTGTATTATTTTTGTGTATATATTTTTTCCTCTATTGGTTACTATTTCCATACATAGTAAGAGATAAACTACACAATGCCAATAATACTACTCGTCATAAAGACTTTAGTCCAGAGGGTAATTGTCATCATTGTTATATTCATCATTTTGTCACTGGTCCATTGAATATAATGGGAGAATTTCTTCAACTATTTTTCTCATAAATTCGCCAAAAGCCAATCTTAAAACTATCCTGATTGGTGACAAGTCACCATAATGCAAATCAAGTGAAAATTGGGTCAGTTCTAGCCTGGAGTTTGAACTTTACTTCATACAGAATATTGTTATTTTATGAGTTTATTAGGGATTATGATGGACTTGTTGTGGTAATGGTCTGAAATTGTGGTAAGGTGGTCATTGCGATAGGTTTGGTCAGTGGATAAGATTAATAAGGCCTAGATAAGGATGAACAAGGAGGTGGCTAGAGTTGTGGCATGGAATAGAGGAGTAGAGGTGAGATATCATGACCTGGAGGTTATTACTGAGAATTTTTGGAGAGAGGATGGTGCACATCTATTTGTGATAGCTCTGCATTTGTGGGCTCTGGCGCTCCAGGAGGGTGTTGAAAAGGCCTCTTAGTTGTGGAGAAACTCACACTTGAGAGGTGTCTCAAGTGCGAGTTTGTGGCATGAGAGATGTGTTCATGTGAAGGATCACGACGAGGAAAGTGGCCAAGAGATGCATATAAGAGTGGATTTGGATCCTCTGGGGTGAATTCAAAGGGTAGTGGAGTTAAATGTGTTTCAAACCCATGGTATTCAGGTGCCCTTGAGTCAGGGATTACGGCTGAGGGTAAGAGGTTGGACTGACTGAAGTGTGATGGGCACCCTCACAATGACTGCATCTCTTGTTAAATTTTACTTATTTATGCACTTTAATTACGTGAATATTGCATGTTTTATTTATATGTTATTTATATTATATATATATTGTAATAAAGTGCTGCTATGGCTGTTTAACTCATGTCAAACCGCATAGTATCTTTTTTTTGTGTAGTTTGATATCAGTGTCATGATTCATATACTATGATATGCTCTACTGGTCATGGTAAGGTTGTGAATCATGTGATAAAACATAACGCATAGCATGGCCCTTCTCACAACTCATTGCGGTTTTTGCCAATTCCAGACAATACCAGTGTCTTGTTGAAGGAGTCTCAATCAGCCGCTATCTATCTGTTTGTGTAGCCTCACAGGAGCTGTTTTCTCTGCCTCTACTTGGTTCCAGTCTCCTACAGCTCTGTCTCATCTGCCTTGAAGGCTTTGTAGGAGAGGTAGTGATCAGCTACTACTACTGTCACTGTGTCTAAGAGACAGCATCCGCACAATCTGTGTGTGCCCTCACCAGTATTTGTCCTGCAGAAGATACTTGTGGGACTCTTCTGTTATCAGGGGAGGTTTTTCTAATTTCCTCATTTTGGATGCGGATGAACAGTGGTGCCTTAAAGAGTGCAGTAGACATACATCAGCGTGGGCCTGTAATGTGCATTAATGGTATCCCCAAGTATTAAAGGGGACTTTACATTCTTTCACTGTATTTTGGGCCTATCGTGGCATTATAATTATGCTGGGACATACATAGCACTATGACTTTAACAATGTGCTGTCATTTCCATTATCTGCTGTTTTTTTCCCCTAGGTGGCACTGCGGAGGAGGAGTGGTCAGACCAGCCACTTTGTTATGTGTTTGTGAAATTGTGGCTATCCGGCCTATTTTATTTATGTTGCACTGTAACGTTAATGTTATTTGCAGGTATGGCAACGGATGGTTGGCTTGCTTGCTTCTAGAACTGTAGGCGTCAGCATGTGCGGCCCAGGCACCATTTTAGCTGTGTTTTGCCGCTCCATAACAGGGTGATGAAGTGCAGCATGGTTATGCTGCATCATCATTCTGGGGGCGGCACATTACGCATAAAATCCCGGTGAGCCCGCCAAATGCTGCTCAATGTTAGGTGGAAGTTGGAGTGTCCTGGGCTTGGGCTGTTTAGAGAGAGAGCTGCTGCAGAGTGCTGTAGGAAGGAGAAGCTGCTTATAGCAACAGCATCATCAGGCCTGTAGCAGAGGTTCTGGAGCAAGCTGTAGGTGGTAGGAAGGAGTCTACCCAGTGTTTGTGTGTGTTTTCGATCATGTAAGTAGTGTTGGATACTGGCAAAACCTGCCCACGAACAGCAAGTGAGCAGCTAGACATTTTGAGGCCTAATATAATGGTGGTTTCTCTTGGCTCAAATACCCACAAAATCTCTCTCAGACCGGAGCAGGCAAAACTAAATTGGGTATGATCTAACAAATACCCTAAATAACAAATAGAAAGTACAGTGAAGTTTACCGCTCAGGCGGCACTGGTAACAGTCCAATATCATTCAGTATGGGCTCTCTCCCAGAAAAATGCAGTGGACAGTCCGCAATCCAATGAGGGTGTGGATGGTAATTCTTATCCTTGTAGTTCCACCAAGCTCCTTATCGTCTCCCTCCACATTCAAAGAACTCCTGGTAGGAAAAGGATCTTATGTCTCTAATAGATGGAAAAAGGAAGACACATAGTGCAACACCCTCTGCAAAAAGATTGCTCCACGCCAAGTTTAATCCATACTCACAGAAGTAACAAGAAATAAAAGCATCAAGGTAAGTAAAAATCTTTAAAATTTCTAGGCGGCACGCCAAACACTCTCGCACGACCCTGGGTTTCGCCCTTCCGGCTTCCCCAGAGGAATGTGTCTTCCTTTTTCCATCTATTAGAGACATAAGATCCTTTTCCTACCAGGAGTTCTTTGAATGTGGAGGGAGACGATAAGGAGCTTGGTGGAACTACAAGGATAACAATTACCATCCACACCCTCATTGGATTGCGGACTGTCCACTGCATTTTTCTGGGAGAGAGCCCATACTGAATGATATTGGACTGTTACCAGTGCATTTTGAGGCCTACTAGGCCTGAATTGCCAGACCAACTCCTGCATCAGGAAGGGGAGCCATTGGTCTTGTCTGCAACAGTTAACAGCGAGCCAGCCATCCTACTCTTGCCTGAGTCATTGGGAAGATCTAAAGACACTGTGTGGCCATGTGTACCATTGGTGCCGGACTGAAAATAAAGTTACGTAAAGTTTGCAACCAATCTCCTGCTATTCCAGTTTTCTCAGCTCCAGTTAACCCCTTAATGACCGGGCCATTTTGCACGTTAATGACCAAGGATTATTTTTTGCTTTTCGCATTCCAAGAGTCGTAACTGTTTTTGTATTCCGTCTATATAGCCGTATAAGGGCTTGTTTTTTGCGGGACGAGTTGTATTTTGTAATTGTACCATTTTTAGATGCTTATAATATATTGATTAACTTTTATTAACTTTATTTTAGGAGAGAATTGAAAATAAGCAGCTATTCCAGCATTGATTTTCACGTTACAAATTTACGCCGTTTACTATGCAGCGTAAATAACATGTTAACTTTATTCTATGGGTGGGCACAATTACGGGGATACCAAATATGTAGAGGTTTTATATGTTTTTCCTACGTTTGCACAATAAAAAGCCTTTTAGAAAAAAATTACTTGTTTTTGCATCGCCGCATTCCAAGAGCCGTAACGTTTTTATTTTTCCGTCGATGTGGTCGTATGTGGGCTTGATTTTTGCGGGCCAATGTGTAATTTTCATTAGTACTATTGTGGGGTACATAGGACTTATAGATTAATTTTTATTTAATTTTTTATGGGGGAAATGGGAGAAAAGAGAGAATTTTTTTGTACGCCGTTCATGCGGCGGTTTAATTAATGTGTTCATTTTATTGTTCAAGTCGTTATGATCGTGGGGATACCATATATGTGTATGTGTGATTTGTTTTGACACTTTTACTAAATAAAACCACTTTTTTGGCAAAAAAAGGTGTTTTATTTGATTTTCACTGTAATTATTTTTTTATTTTTTTTCACCAACTTTATTTAACTGATTGACATTTTTTTTTTAGTCCCACCAGGGGACTTCACTATGCGATCTGCTGATCGCATATATAATGCTTTGATATTATACCAAAGCATTATACCCGGTCTATACGATACCCGGTCTATAAAGGAACTCTCTTTATTGGAATAGCCAACCACCTATCTTTCAAAACCACTATTGCCTTCTGGGCTTCTCTGTGGTTCCGGCTCTGCTGCTCTGCTCTACTAGTACGGACTTTGGAAAATATACTAGTCTGTAACCAAAGAAATTGACAGCACACCTGGTTGCTAATAACAACATGTTGACCCACTTTCTGGAAGCCACAATCATTGGCGATAAGTATCCAAACTAATTTGTGTTGTTGAACAAAATTTGTTGGCTATAACCTGTATGCCTTTTATGCAAACACCTGCATCCTTTATCTCACTCTTTCTATGGTGGGATTCATATTCAATATATTGTCTGCATTCTCTCATTGCACCCATATAGCTAGATCCATAGTTTATATGCATGAATATACTTATGTGGTGTACGAACCAGCTACACCCATTTATTGTGTCCACAGCTGATAGTTAAAATATATCGACTAACAAAACGCATAGTCTGCACACTGCTCTTCACTGAACGGGTCTATTATCAGCTTATCATATTTCAACCTTTTTTGATGTTATATACCTCTGAATTATCATTGAGGAACTATATGAGCTATTACTGGTAACCCGGCCGGGCTTGTGATGTTTATTCTTGTTTGTTTCTTGTATGTATTATCATTTTGTGTTCAATTGTCTACATTGAAATAAGGTCACACTTCGTGCAACTCTCTGTTTTTGAAATTTATTGATAATAAATTTTGATATTTTTTATATATTGTGGAGCCGAGTGCCCATTTTCCAGTGGTCCTTTTTTCATATCCCCTTCCCTGCCTCTCCCCACTTCCCTTCCCCCCCCTTCCTGTAAATAAAATATACTTTAGTAGTTGGGTTAAAATGGATGTGAAAAGGATATGGACTATATTTCTTAAGCCAATGGGAAACTATGGTTAAATTCTAAGTTTTGTAAGTTGGCGTAAAATCATTACTGGATTATCTATAGGTTGTGAGTGCAGAGAGCAGTGCAGGTCATAAACAGTAACATGAACAGTTTTAGGAGAAAGGGCCCGATTTTGATTTCCGCATTGGGTCTCTTTCCTGTATGTTTACCCTTGGTGCACTGAAAAGTATAACTTTTCTGTTTTGAAGATGTCTTTTGGAAATTGTTTAAAGCTAATCACTGTATTTTATGTTTGCAGTTTAAAGGAGGATGTTTAGTTTAGACATTTACAGGTTCTTGAAAACATTGCTGAAATCTAAATATATTTGACTTTATTTTTTTCACATGCTTACTACTTTTCCCACAAATAACAGTGAACCAATCTTGAATGCTTGCACAACATCCTATGCAAACTCTACATTGGCATTTTCATTTTTAGACCATAACCTCCTGAGATTTCATTTAAATTATATATTTTTATGAATGTTAGCAATTTGCTTAATGGCCCTTTAAGCCTAACAATTCTATTTTTCTCTAATAAAGGTGCTTGCTGATATCTAGTCCAGCCCAGGCATGAGTATAATGGAGTCACTCTATGCATAAATATATTGTCCTAAAATACTTGAAATTTGTGTCTACATGGGGATGTGGGACTAGTAAAGCAGGTATATAAATGACTAAATAGAACCTAAAATGATTTCTGAAAAATAAATATCACTAATTATGGCTTTAGGTTTTGGCATTCACATACAAAGCTGCATATATCTGATCACATGCAGCTTTCTGGACTATTAATGGTTTTTTTTGTGTTTCATTTCAGTAGAATTGTAGAATAGAATCTGATATTCTGAATAATCTATATGTTTTTGGGTTGCTAAGTGACATATTAAACCTTCAAAATACAGTATGTAGTTTAATTATTACTGGGTCCTGATGATATCCAGTTCCAGGACGTAGTGTGCGGTGGTGCACACAACGTTGTGATACTGCCGGCGTGAGGACCCTGTGTGCAGTCGCACTGGGAGCTATAGAGGACCTGACAGCAAAGAGGGTTAGCATATGCAGGCTTTTGGTCTGAGGGTCAAAATATATCCGTGTCTGGTAGGGGGGTCTGATTTATTTAGGGGTCTGGCCTGTTGTCTGATTCATTTAGGGGTCAGGTCAGGGGTCTGAATTAATTTAGGGGTCTGGTCTGAGGTCTCAATTATTTAAGGGTCTGTTCTATAAAGAGTGAGGACTGTCTGCAGAAGTGAGGGCCCAGGGATGTCTGGGCAGCAAAGTCTGGAGTCTTCGGGAGAAGTCCAAAATAGCAGTGTGGGCCGGTTCAAGAAAAGTAAAGTGAAGGACTTTGAGAAGACCTGTAAGTCACTGGATTTTGATCAGGTGCTTGAGTTTGGCATATTGCGGATCAAATAGGCAGATTGCTGGGTGAGGCAGGGGAAGACCCAGCTGTCATGGTACACATCGGTACCAATGACAAAGTCAGTGGGAGATTGAAGGTCCTTAAAAATGATTTTAGGGAACTTGGAGAGAAGCTAAAGTCCAGGACCTCCAAGGTAGTGTTTTCAGAAATACTGCCAGTGCCACGAGCGTCACTAGAAAGACAGCGGGAGATTAGGAAGTTAAATAAGTGGCTTAGAACCTGGTGTAGGAAGGCAGGGTTTGGGTTCATGGAGAACTTGACTAACTTCTCTGTCGGTTACGGGCTCAATGGTGGGAACAGCCTGCATCTAAATGGGGAGAGTGCAGCTATGCTGGGGGAAAGGCTGGTTAGATGGCTGGAGGAGCTTTTAAACTAGGATCTGGTGGAGGGAGCGTGGGGATAGAGTTAGGGAGAGTACATAGGGAGTGGGATACAGCAGGGTTTAATGGGGATTTAGTCGGGGCTGAAGTTAGCAAGCCAAGTAGGGAGGTAACTAGGACTAAATACAGACCTAAGAATAATAAAGCTGTCGGTAAGATCAAATTTATGCTGGCGAATGCAAGAAGTCTTGCACGTAAAATGGACAAGCTGGAGATTCAAATGACCGACATGGATTATAATGCAGTGGTTATAACAGAAACCTGGCTAGATGAAAGCCATGACTGGGTAACAAACGTGGGGGGCTACACCGTATTCAGATGGGATAGAAAAGATAAAAAAAAGTTGGAGGGGTTTGTCGGTTTGTAAAATCCAGCCTGATACCAGTGGTGAATAAATGCATTGGGGAGGCTGTGACAGTGTGGAGTCATTATGGGTAAATATTCATGGAGCGGTTGATAACGGTAAACTACTAATTGGAGTTTGTTATAACCCACCGAACATAGCGGAATAGGCTGAGGAGAAAATGCTGCAACAAATACAAAAGCCAGCAAATAATATATAGGCCATAAATATAAGACATAGACGCTGCTGCATGTGCTAAAAGCTGTACATTTTTATAAGCAATTCAAGACAATTATTTCGCTCAGTTGGTTGATAAACCAACCAGAGGTGATAATGTGCAGGATCTAGTCTAATCTAATAGACCAGACACAATATCAGATGTGGAGGTCCGGGAGCACTTGGGCAATAGTGACCACAATATGGTAAGTTTTAATATAATTTTCAATAAAACAATACGAAGGGGAACAACAAAAACCTAGAATTTTAGGAAAGCAAAATTCAATCGACTGAGGAAAGTACTTAGTCTTGTTGACTGGGATCATGTAATGGTAAATAGGGATACTGGAGCTAAATTGGGAGTTTTAAAAGATATATTACATAATTCGTGTAGTAAATTTATACCCTCTGGTAACAAAATGTGTAGAAATAAAAGGAGACCAATTATTACTAAATATAATAAGACAAAAACCATTCAAAACATTGAAGACTGAGGGTTCAGCAAAAGCATTTCACACTTACAAAGTTCTCAATAGGAAATGAAAAAATGAAATCAAGTTAGCAAAGTTATTTACAGAAAAACTATTTGCTAACAACATTAAAATTAATCCCAATTTTTTTTATAAATATATTAATGGCAAAAAGAAAAAAATCTGATAATATTGTTCTTCTTAAATATGACCATGGGAATATAATTGTAGGGGACAAATAGAGGGCTGAGATATTAAACACATACTTTTCCTCTGTGTTCACTGATGAGTTCCCAGTGCCAGATATTCAGGGGGACAGTAATAAAGGTTCTCCACCCAATATTACCTGCTTAACACAGGAGGAAGTACAGCTGCGTCTCAGCAGATTAAATATTGATAAAGCCCCTGGCCCAGGCAGCATACATCCACGGGTATTAAGGGAATTGAGCTCAGTAATTAACAGACCATTGTATCTCATCTTCTTAGACCGTCTTGTAACAGAATCAGGGCCACAAGAGTGGAGTACGCCTGATGTACCAATATTTAAGAAGGGTAAGAATGTGCAACCGAGTAACTACCGTCCAGTAAGTTAGACATCTGTGGTATGTAAAGTATTTTAGGGTATTCTAAGAGATGAACTGCAAAAGTATATAGCGGAGAATAGTCTAATTACTGATAACCAGCATGGATTCATGAAAAATAGGTTGTGCCTAACCAACATGCACGGTTCCTATGAGGAGGTAAGTTCAAATCTGGATGTTGGTCATGCGGCTGATGTGATATATTTGGATTTCGCAAAACCATTTGATACTGTTCCACACAACAGTTTTGTTCTGAAGATACAGATGCAGGGACTGGGGGACCATGTATGCATGTGGGTAAGGAATTGGTTAAGGGACAGAAAACAAAGAGTTGTTATAAATGGTACTTACTCAAAATGGGCTGAAGTCAGCAGTGGGGTATTACAAGGATCGGTGTTAGGCCCAGTTCTTTTTAATCTTTTTATTAATGACCTTGATAGCAAGGTGTCAGTTTTTGCTGATGATGCAAAACTTTGCAGTATATTTAAAACTCAGCTTGACAATAAAATATTACAGAAAGACCTAGATAAGCTAGTATGATGGGCAAAAGCATGGGAGATGAAATGTAATGTTGATAAATGTAAAGTATTGCACCTAGGACGGAATATTAGCATTAATTAATTTGCATAAAATGGAATAAAGATGTGGATAACAAAACAAGAGAAGGCCTGGGTTACAAATAAGCTAAGCAGCAGTACTCAATGTCAAACAGCAGCTGCAAAAGCAAATAGGATTTTTGTATAAAAAGAGAGAAAAAAACCTGTAATCCAAATGTAATATCACCCCTCCATAAATCCCTTGTAAGGCCACATTTAGAATATGGAATTCAGTTTTGGGCTCCACATTGTAAAAAGGATATAGGAGAACTGGAGAGGGTTCAAAGGTGGCTAGATTATTAAATGGGATGGGAGGTGTCCAGGGGCGTAACTAGGAAAGACTGGGCCCCATAGCAAACTTTTGACTGGGGCCCCCCCCCTCCCCTGGGTGTCACACAACCCCCCCCCCCCCCGCTTGTAGATAGTGCCCTGTTTACAGCCCCCCCCATTGTAGATAACGCCATACAGCCCCCCCTCTGTAGATAGCGCCATACATCCCCCTGTAGAGAACGGCATACAGCCCCCCTGTAGATAACGCCATACAGCCCCCCCTGTAGGGA
Organism: Rhinoderma darwinii; assembly: GCF_050947455.1. Taxonomy (NCBI): domain Eukaryota; kingdom Metazoa; phylum Chordata; class Amphibia; order Anura; family Rhinodermatidae; genus Rhinoderma; species Rhinoderma darwinii. The sequence goes on from NC_134688.1 coordinate 176,027,521, forward strand.
ACGCCATACAGCCCCCCTGTAGAGAACGCCATACAGCCCCCCCCTGTAGGGAACGCCATACAGCCCCCCCTGTAGGGAACGCCATACAGCCCCCCCTCTGCAGATAGCGCCATACATCCCCCTGTAGAGAACGGCATACAGCCCCCCTGTAGATAACGGCATACAGCCCCCCCTGTAGGGAACGCCATACAGCCCCCCCTGTAGGGAACGGCATACAGCCCCCCCCTGTAGGGAACGCCATACAGCTCCCCCCCTGTAGGGAACGCCATACAGCTCCCCCCCTGTAGGGAACGCCATACAGCTCCCTCCCTGTAGGGAACGCCATACAGCGTCCCCCCTGTAGGGAACGCCATACAGCGTCCCCCCTCCCAAAAAAAGGCGACATACAGTGTGTCCTACAAAAGACATGTATCCCCTCTCCACAGGATAGGGGATACATGAGTGATCGCTGGCAGCGATCGGGAGAATGGGGGACTGAAAGTCCCCTGAACTTCTCCATCACTAACCTCTGACTTCCGGCGTCTGCGCAGCTCAATAACAATGAAAGGAGCGCTGGTCACGCATGCGCACAAGCGGGACCGGCGCTCCATTCATTTCTACGGAGCTGCCGACACAGAACCCGGAAGTCCGAGGTTTGTGATGGAGAACTTCAGGGGACTTTCAGTCCCCCGTTCTCCTTATCAATGCCAGCGATCACACATGTATCCCCTATCCTGTGGAGATCCTGTGGAGAGGGGATACATGTCCTGTGGAGAGGGGGATACATGTCCTGTGGAGAGGGGGATACATGTCCTGTGGAGAGGGGGATACATGTCCTGTGGAGAGGGGATACATGTCCTGTGGAGAGGGGATACATGTCCTGTGGAGAGGGGATACATGTCCTGTGGAGAGGGGATACATGTCCTGTGGAGAGGGGATACATGTCCTGTGGAGAGGGGATACGTGTCCTGTGGAGAGGGGGAGGGGATACATGTCCTGTGGAGATCCTGTGGAGAGGGGATACATGTCCTGTGGAGAGGGGATACATGTCCTGTGGAGAGGGGGAGGGGATACATGTCTTTTGCTCTATTTTGCGCCTTCAGGACCAGACACCGTTTAGCCATTTTTAGCACGTGTTAGTTAAATGGCTATTACTTTTTTATTTGTTGGGCTAACGACGTGATTTTTGCGACGTTTTTTCCGTAGACAATGCAGGTTTCTTTTTTTATCAATTTTATATACACCTTTTTTGCTATTTTAGAATTTTTATTCATAAAAGTTTGAAAATAGTAAAAAAATAAGCTTTTTTACATTTCAGCTATTTTTTTTTTGGTAATAACATAGTTTTACCCTAAAATAGACCTTTTATTTGTGATCGCCATTGTCTACCGTAAATCTTTATATATTACATGTCTATATTAGGGTAATTGGGTCAGCGCTAGCGTTACAGCAATGATTGGCGGGAGGGAACTGTTTTTTTGGGGGTGGGTATTTTGTGTGTATTTATTATTTACATTTTTTTTGCACTTTACTTTATTATTTTTTATTACTATAGTCTGTCCCTCTAAGGTCAAAAAAGACCTTTGGGGAACTTTATATATTTTTTTTCTTTCTTTTACACCATCTTTTCCACTGTAACTGGAGCTTCACAGCAGCCCCAGTTACAGGGGAAATCAGCCCTCTCATAGTGACGATTGTCACTAATAGGGCTGTGCTGGGTCTAGTAAGACCCAGCAACAGTCTGCCACTAACGGCACCCGGCGATCATGTGACCAGTCACATGATCACCGGGAGGAATAGAGACAGCGCCGCTGCTGCTGTCTCTATTCCTGTACACAGCGCGTATTCAGCGCTGTGTACAAGTGATCAGAGAAGACAGAAGCAGCGAAAGCTGCTTCTATCCTCTCCTCAGGGTCCCCGGCAGTCACTGACAGCCGGAGACCCGACATTCAGCTGCCCGATCGCGCGGGCAGCAAGTTAAAGCCCGAGCCGTAGAAAGTCTATGGCTCGGGTTTTAAGGACCCTGACCGCTGGCCGTAAAAACACAGCCAGCGGTCGGGAACCAGTTAATGGCAGAGCGGGGAGATACCTCCCTGCTCTGCCGTAGTGTTCAGTGGCGTCCCGCTGTAGCAGCCATAGCGGCTGCTAGCGGAGTCTCCGGCCATGGTGGGGGCCCGTGCCGGCGGGCGACACGGGCCCCCTCATGCCGCGGGCCCCGTAGCAGCCGCTACTGCTGCTACGGCGGTAGTTACGCCACTGGAGGTGTCGCTTACAGTGAAAGACTAGAGAAATTGGGCTTGTTCAGCCTGGAAAATAGACGCCTTAGAGGTGATCTTATTAACATATATAAATATATGTGTGGTCAATACAAAGAACTAGCACATAATCTGTTCTTTCCAAGGACTCTACAAAGGACCAGGGGACATTCATTGCATGTGGAAGAAAGATGTTTCAGACATCAATATAGGAAAGGGTTCTTTACAGTTAGAGTAGTCAAACTATGAAATGCCCTAACCAGTGGCGTAACTACCGCCGTAGCAGCAGTAGCGGCTGCTACGGGGCCCGCGGCATGAGGGGGCCCGTGTCGCCCGCCGGCACGGGCCCCCACCATGGCCGGAGACTCCGCTAGCAGCCGCTATGGCTGCTACAGCGGGACGCCACTGAACACTACGGCAGAGCAGGGAGGTATCTCCCCGCTCTGCCATTAACTGGTTCCCGACCGCTGGCTGTGTTTTTACGGCCAGCGGTCAGGGTCCTTAAAACCCGAGCCATAGACTTTCTACGGCTCGGGCTTTAACTTGCTGCCCGCGCGATCGGGCAGCTGAATGTCGGGTCTCCGGCTGTCAGTGACTGCCGGGGACCCTGAGGAGAGGATAGAAGCAGCTTTCGCTGCTTCTGTCTTCTCTGATCACTTGTACACAGCGCTGAATACGCGCTGTGTACAGGAATAGAGACAGCAGCAGCGGCGCTGTCTCTATTCCTCCCGGTGATCATGTGACTGGTCACATGATCGCCGGGTGCCGTTAGTGGCAGACTGTTGCTGGGTCTTACTAGACCCAGCACAGCCCTATTAGTGACAATCGTCACTATGAGAGGGCTGATTTCCCCTGTAACTGGGGCTGCTGTGAAGCTCCAGTTACAGTGGAAAAGATGGTGTAAAAGAAAGAAAAAAAATATATAAAGTTCCCCAAAGGTCTTTTTTGACCTTAGAGGGACAGACTATAGTAATAAAAAATAATAAAGTAAAGTGCAAAAAAAATGTAAATAATAAATACACACAAAATACCCACCCCCAAAAAAACAGTTCCCTCCCGCCAATCATTGCTGTAACGCTAGCGCTGACCCAATTACCCTAATATAGACATGTAATATATAAAGATTTACGGTAGACAATGGCGATCACAAATAAAAGGTCTATTTTAGGGTAAAACTATGTTATTACCAAAAAAAAAATAGCTGAAATGTAAAAAAGCTTATTTTTTTACTATTTTCAAACTTTTATGAATAAAAATTCTAAAATAGCAAAAAAGGTGTATATAAAATTGATAAAAAAAGAAACCTGCATTGTCTACGGAAAAAACGTCGCAAAAATCACGTCGTTAGCCCAACAAATAAAAAAGTTATAGCCATTTAACTAACACGTGCTAAAAATGGCTAAACGGTGTCTGGTCCTGAAGGCGCAAAATAGAGCAAAAGACATGTATCCCCTCCCCCTCTCCACAGGACATGTATCCCCTCTCCACAGGACATGTATCCCCTCTCCACAGGATCTCCACAGGACATGTATCCCCTCCCCCTCTCCACAGGACACGTATCCCCTCTCCACAGGACATGTATCCCCTCTCCACAGGACATGTATCCCCTCTCCACAGGACATGTATCCCCTCTCCACAGGACATGTATCCCCTCTCCACAGGACATGTATCCCCTCTCCACAGGACATGTATCCCCCTCTCCACAGGACATGTATCCCCCTCTCCACAGGACATGTATCCCCCTCTCCACAGGACATGTATCCCCTCTCCACAGGATCTCCACAGGATAGGGGATACATGTGTGATCGCTGGCATTGATAAGGAGAACGGGGGACTGAAAGTCCCCTGAAGTTCTCCATCACAAACCTCGGACTTCCGGGTTCTGTGTCGGCAGCTCCGTAGAAATGAATGGAGCGCCGGTCCCGCTTGTGCGCATGCGTGACCAGCGCTCCTTTCATTGTTATTGAGCTGCGCAGACGCCGGAAGTCAGAGGTTAGTGATGGAGAAGTTCAGGGGACTTTCAGTCCCCCATTCTCCCGATCGCTGCCAGCGATCACTCATGTATCCCCTATCCTGTGGAGAGGGGATACATGTCTTTTGTAGGACACACTGTATGTCGCCTTTTTTTGGGAGGGGGGACGCTGTATGGCGTTCCCTACAGGGGGGACGCTGTATGGCGTTCCCTACAGGGAGGGAGCTGTATGGCGTTCCCTACAGGGGGGGAGCTGTATGGCGTTCCCTACAGGGGGGGAGCTGTATGGCGTTCCCTACAGGGGGGGGCTGTATGCCGTTCCCTACAGGGGGGGCTGTATGGCGTTCCCTACAGGGGGGGCTGTATGCCGTTATCTACAGGGGGGCTGTATGCCGTTCTCTACAGGGGGATGTATGGCGCTATCTGCAGAGGGGGGGCTGTATGGCGTTCCCTACAGGGGGGGCTGTATGGCGTTCCCTACAGGGGGGGGCTGTATGGCGTTCTCTACAGGGGGGGCTGTATGGCGTTCCCTACAGGGGGGGCTGTATGGCGTTATCTACAGGGGGGCTGTATGCCGTTCTCTACAGGGGGATGTATGGCGCTATCTACAGAGGGGGGGCTGTATGGCGTTATCTACAATGGGGGGGGCTGTAAACAGGGCACTATCTACAAGCGGGGGGGGGGGGTTGTGTGACACCCAGGGGAGGGGGGGGGCCCCAGTCAAAAGTTTGCTATGGGGCCCAGTCTTTCCTAGTTACGCCCCTGGCCCTAACCTAAGAGGTAGTAATGGCAGATACTATGTCAGTATTTAAAAAAAAAGGCTAGATGCTTATTTATTGACGAATGGCATCGAGGGTTATAATTTATCAAGCAATGAATGACGTGTAATATTTTGAGAAAGTTGGACCTAATGGACCTGTGTCTTTTTTCAACCTATGTAACTATGTAACTATTTAACTGTATTAATGGTTATATTGTTCTTTGCATTATGGCAGCAAACACTTTGTCCCTGACTGAAAGATTAATTGTACACCTGCACCTGAATTGATTTATTAGGTGATTCTGTGTTCCACTTATTTGTGTTGATGGTGTTGCTTACGTATTTAGGGAAGTGTCAAAGAATGTGACCATTGCCATTACAGGTTTTTCAAACCCCTGTCAGATTTTTCTGTTGGATCTGCTGCTGTCTTAATCCAAAAATGGTTGTGCACCCCAGGATTAAGAGATATAGTTCATGTCTTGATTGTATGGTAAATGTTTCATACAATGAACGGCCCACTGCTATAAATTGGGTATCCTTGGGATCAAATTAATAACACTGTATCTTTTAAAAAAAATTCAATTTACAAGCTGACCTAAACACACTAAGGGTATGTGCACACGGTGAGAGGCTTTTACGGCTGAAATGACAGACTGTTTTCAGGAGAAAACAGCTGCCTCGTTTCAGCCGTAAAGCTCCTCCTCGTATTATGCGAGGCGTCTGTGACGCTCGTAAATCTTGAGCTGCTCTTCATTGAGTTCAATGAAGAACGGCTCAAATTACGTTGCAAAGAAGTGCCCTGCACTTCTTTGCCGAGGCAGTCAATTTACGCGTCGGCGTTTGACAGCTGTCAAACGATGACGCGTAAATTACAGGTCGTCTGCACAGTACGTCGGAAAACCCATTCAAACGAATGGGCAGATGTTTGCCGACGTATTGTAGCCCTATTTTCAGATGTAAAACGAGGCATAAAACGCCTCGTTTACGTCTGAAAATAGGTCGTGTGAACCCAGCCTTATTGTTTCAGCATCCATGTGTCAAATGAGATTCTGTTTGGATAAATGTAAAGTTCAGCATTTTTGGCCAATATTTTGCATCTACTATGCACCCTAGAAGGGTAAAACTGGGAGAACACCTAATAAAGATCAACCTCAGAGCATAACTAAATAATGGCTTATGATGCCATTCAGCTGCTAGTAAGGCTATCAGACAATGGGCAGAAAAGAGAGGCAGATACCTAGGGTGCACAACAGCAGTAATTATGCATTATATGGTGTGCTTATTCTGGTACTATGAGTTATATGGCAGCATTAATTATACACTTCATGACAGTACTAATCATTCACTATAGGGTAGTATTCATTATATCAAAAATAATTATAACATGTAAATTTGTATTAATTATGCACTGCATTGTAGTATATATTTTATTAACTACAAGGCAGTTTTACTTATGTACTCTATGGCACTATTATTTATCAACAGTAAGTTGGTATTAATAATACACTGCATTGTACCTTTAGTTATGTATTGCATAGCAGTATTAATTAGGTTATGTTTACCAGTGTTTATTACGAGCTGTGTGGTGATATTGAATGCATTATACAGCTGTATTTTTTATGCACTCTAGTTCTGTATTTATCCTGATTGCTAATCTAGTGTTATCTGTTTATCTGGAAAAATTAACTAGTAGGGAATGGGGACACTAAGGCCACGTTCACACGTGGCAGAATATTTCCGCTGCAAATGTTGGTACAGATTCGGGGGAATTATGCAACGAATCTGCTACAACATTTGCATATTTGACAGGTAATTCAGACGTTGCATATATCACAGCGGACTTGCCACAGATTCCAGTTTTTGCATTGCAAAGGCCGAAATCCGCAGTGAAATTCTGCTGCTTCTCCGCAACATAATGTGCATGATGTGGAGGGAAAATTCTGCACCACAGCCTAATTTCCGCACGGTTATTTTCCGTAACGTCTCAACTAAGTTTCCTAAAAATGTATAGAAACAAATGTAAAAAACGGCTGCTGCAGAATTCCACTGCGGACTGTATTCAACAGCAATTCCGCCACTTCTGAACGTGGCCTAAAACACTGATCTTCAGTGACTGAAGGGGCAGCTTTACATCAAGGCCAATATAGCTTATTTCTCCATTTCCTGCAGGATATTTGAATGCCTTAAAAAAGTGTGGCCTCATTTTCAATATGCTTGTTGTTTTGGTTTACAGAAAGAATGACCTTGGAAGGATGACCTTGCAGTTGCATAAAGTGCAAAACATGATATCAAAATTGATGAGAGACATGGAGAACCTCAGTTAAGACAAAATATTATTAGACTTTATGTTATTTAAACTTGAAAAGATGCATTTAAGGTGGACTTTTTTTTTAATTAAAATTTGTTTTACTTAACTTCTTCAGGACTGAGCCTGTTTTGGCCTTCATGACGAAGCCGATTTTTCAAATCTGACATGTGTCACTTTATGTGATAATAACTTCAGAATGCTTGTACCTATACAAGTGATTTTGAGATTGTATTCTTGTGACATATTATACTTAATTTTGGAAGAAAACCTGGCACTCCAAAAATTCTTTGTTTTTGAAAAATTATTTTATTTGCAATCCACAGACTTAGACAATGTGACATTTCGGTCAAAATAACCAGACCTTTTTCAAACAGTCTGTAAAATTAATAAATATTTTTTTTCTATAAACAACCAATAACAATATTCATGTCTTCACCATATTGTTATTGGTTGTTAATAGAAAAAACTTCTTAATTCATTTTACAGGCTGTTTGAAAAAGGTCTGGTTATTTTGACCGAAACGTCACATTGTTTAAGTCTGTGGATTGCAAATAAAATTATTTTTCAAAAACAAGGACTTTTTGGAGTGCCAGGTTTTCTTCCAAAATACTACGGAGTTGAATTCTACCTGAGCACCCTTCTATACTGAGTGCCGTGGTTTGTTCGATAATACTATACTTTATGCTAGTGAAAAAATGTGGTCGATAAATTCAATATTTAATTGTAAAAAACACCAAGATTTGTAGAAAATTTGCAAAAATTAGCATTTTTCTAAATTTAAATGTATCTGCTTGTAAAACAGATAGTAATACCACATAAAATAGTTACTAGTTTACATTTCCCATATGTCTACTTTATGTTTGCATAATTTTTTGAACATTCTTTTGTTTTTCTAGTATGTTGCAAGGCTTAGAACTTTAGCATCAATTTCTCATATTTTCAAGAAAATTTCAAAAGTCTACTTTTTCAGGGACCAGTTCAAATCTGAAGTGGCTTTGAGGGCATTATATATTAGAAAGTCCCCATAAATCACCCCATTTTGAAAACGGAATCCCTCAAAGTATTCAAAACAGCATTCAGAAAGTGTTTTAACCCTTTAGGCGTTTCACAGGAATTAAAGCAAAGTAGAGGTGAAGTTTACAATTTTTTATTTTTTTTGCCAATATTCATTTGTAATAAAAAAAAATCTGTACCACAGAAGGTTTTAGCCAAGAAATGCTACTCAATATTTATTGCCCAGATTCTGTAGTTTTTAGAAATATCCCACATGTGGCCCTAGTGTGCTAATCGACTGAAACACAGGACTCAGAAGCAAAGGAGCACCTATTGGATTTTGGGGCCACCCTTTTTTAGAATATATTTTAGGCACCATGTCAGGTTTGAAGAGGCCTTGTGGTGCCAAAACAGCAAAGACCCCCAAAAAGTGACCCCATTTTGGAAACTACACCCCTCAAGGAAATTATCTAGGGGTATAGTAAGCATTTTGAACCCACAGTGTTTTTGCTAAATTTATTTGAATTAGTATGTGAAGATCAAAATCTACTTAAATTTTACAAGCATTAAAGGAGAAAAAACACCTCAACATATGTAAAGCAATTTCTCCCGATTATAGCAATACCCCATATGTGGTAATAAACTGTTGTTTGGACCCACAGCAGGGCTCAGAAGAGAAGGAGCACCATTTGGATTTTGGATTTCTGATTTTGCTGGAATAGTTTTCAGTGCAGTGTCACGTTTGCAATGCACTGGAGGGACCAAAACAGTGGAAACCCCCCAAAAGTGACCCGATTTTGGAAACTACACCCCTCGAGGAATTTATCTAGGGGTAAAGTTAGCATTTTGACCCCACAGTTGTTTTGCTGAATTCATTGGAATTAGTCTGTAAAGGTAAAAATCTACTTTTTTTCTGAAAAAACGTAGACATTTTTAATTTTTAGAAGGAATAAAGGAGAAAAAGCACCCCAACAATTGTAAAACAATTTCTCCTGATTACGTAAATATGCCATATGTGGTAATAAACTGCTGTTTGGACCCACAGCGGGAAGGAGAAAGAGTGCTATTTGGCTTTTGGAGCTCAAATTTAGCTGAAATGGTTTACGGATGCCATGTAGAATTTGCAAAGCCCCTGAGAGACCAAAACAGTGAAAACCACACAAATATGACCCTATTTAGGAAATTACACCACTTAAGGAATCTATCTAGGGGTATAGTGAGCATTCAGACCCCACAAGTCTTTTGTAGAATTTATTAAAATTAGTCTGTGAAAATGAATATCAACATTATTTCCACTAAAATGTTGAATTTTTTCAATTTCACAAAGGATAAAGGAGGAAAAAGCACCCCAACATTTGTAAAGCAATTCTCCCAAGTATGTCTATACCCCACATGTGGTCATAAATGTTTTTTCATTAGAAAGTAATGCACGCTTTCTAGACTGATCCATTTGCTTTTCCGTTGCTTTATCCGTTGCTTTTTGTTTTTTGTTTTTCCCTCCCCGCTTTCCAAGAGCTATAACTTTTTATTTTTCCGTCAATAGAGTGGTGTGAGGGCTTATTTTTTGCGAAACGAGCTGTGGTTTTTATTGTTACCATTTTTTTGGTACATACAACTTTTTGAGCACTTTTTATAAAATATTTTGGCAGAGCCAAGGTGACCAAAAAACAGCGATTTTGTAGTTTTAAATTCTTTATTTTTCACGGTGTTCACCGTGCAAATAAATTTCACCGTTAAATAATGCCATATTGTAATAGTTTGGAATTTTACAGACACAGAGATACTAATTTTGTGTATTTTTTTATTTTTTTACATTACTGTAGAAAAAAATCTTTACATAGTTTGTACGGTTGAAAAAAGACACATGTCCATCAAGTTCAACCAAGGGATGGGAAAGGGGAAGTAAAAAATTTCTACACATAGCAGTTAATATTTTTTTGTTCTAGCAAATTATCTAAGCCTTTTTTAAAGACATCTACTGTCCCTGCTGCGACCAGCTCCTGCGGTAGGCTATTCCATAGAGTCACAGTTCTCACAGTAAAGAAGGCTTGTTGCCTCTGCAGGTTGAACCTTTTTTTCTCCAGACGGAGGGAGTGCCCCCTTGTTTTTTGAGGGGGTTTTACATGGAACAGGATTTCAATCTGACAAGGTTTTTTTTTTTGTACTTTAAATATTTATTTAATTTTATTCATTAATAATAATTTACTTTTGTTTTTACACATTTTCTTAGTCCCCCTAGGGGACTTGAACCAGCAATCAGTAGATAGCTGGTACAATACACTGCAATACTATTGTATTGCTGTATATTGTAATTTTTACAGGCTCCTGTAACAGTGCGACCGCTGTTCCTGTCCGTTAGTCCTGGGTGTCATTTCTAATACAGAGCTGACACCCGCTTTATACATCACCCCCCATACCACAACATGCTATTAAGTCGTGGTGCGCGAAGGGGTTAATTCGCAACGGATGGTGCAGAGTGAAAATTGCAATTTTCCACTGATATGATTTTAGTGCACTATATGTTATGCCCAGTTTGAGTCACTGAAGACAAATACCTCATAAAATATTACCCGGGTTCTCCCGTATATGGCGATGCCATATTGTTAGACGTAAACTGCTGTTTGGGCAAGCTGTAGGGCTCAGAAGGGAGGGAGCGGCATTTGTTTTTTGGAGAGTAGTCCTGTTTGTCATTTTGCTGGTATTTCAGTTTATAATGTGGGGGCATATGTAATCTGCGCGGAGAACATCAGGACATAATAAGAGGGTATAATAATGGGGTAAATAAATTATAATCCGCAGATATGTGGCCAGTGTCGCACTGATAAATGGCGCCCAATCTTATCCGCTTTTGGAACACTGCACATTTTGTATCACCATATTCTGAGAGCCAGAGCTGTGTGAGGGCTTATTTGTTGCGGGACAATCTGTAGTTTTCATTGGTCCCATTTTGGGGTACATGCGTTTTTTTTTAATCACTTCTTATTCCATTTTTTGGAAAGCAAGGTGACCAAAAACCATCAATGTTTTTTATTCTTATTTTTTTAACGCCGTTCATCCTGGGCTTTAAATTACCATTTTACTTTATTCTGCGGGTTGGTACGATTACGGCGACACCATATGTATATTGTTTTTTTTATGTTTTGCAGCGTTTGCACAATAAAATCACTTATTTATAAAATAATTCATTTTTTGTGTCACCAGATTCTGAGAGCCATAACTTTTTTTATTTTTCAGTCAAAAAAGCTGTGTAAGGGCTTGTTTTCTTGCGGGACGGGTTGTAGTTTATTTTGGTACTATTTTGGCATACATGTGACTTTTTGATCACTCTTTATTGTATATTTTGAGAGGGGTGGTGACCAAAAAATAGTGATTCTGGCATTGTTTTTTTTACTTACTTTTTATGTGGTGTTCATAAATAATAATATTATAGTTTTATAGTTGGGGGTCGTTACGAATGCGGTGATACCAAATATGTGTACTTTTTTTAACGTGTTCATTTTTTTCCTATATTAAAAAACTTATAGTAAAAAAAGCATTTTTTGTTTATGTAACTTATAACTTGTATTTTTACACTTTTTTAAAACATTTTTATTATCTTTTTTTTAACTTTTTTTACTTGTCTCACTAGGGGACATTTAGACTTGCAGCTCTGATCGCTGCTAGAATACAGTACACTACCTATGTAGTGCAATGTGCTCTGCCATTGTGACGTGACGGTCAGTGGCGCCATCTTGATTATCAGGTACAGGGGGCAGACGGTGGGATGATTGGGGGTCTAATAGGGGGTGCTGGCCCTTATTTTCACCGTTTCTCTCTTCTCTCACAGAATATATTCTGTTAAAGAAGAGAGAGAACTAACCGACGCTGTTTTTACAGCGATCGCCGTTATTCGGTGAATAACGGCAATCACGTGACCGGGGACTGGACAAAACGGTCCTCGGTCTGTGCTCCGAGGCCTCAGCTATCTCAGCATACAGAGTTTAAGCTCCTCCTGGGGGCGCTATTTTATGCCAAAGCGCCGCCGTGAAAAGGCGGCGCTCTGGCATAAGTACCCTTAATGGCCGTCGTGAAAACACTTATAGGTGGTGATTAAGGGGTTAATCACAAAATTGTTACAGTAAATAAAGATTAAAATAAAATCATGTGCTGCATACACTGTAAACATATATAAATATATTAAGAGTCATATCACATATTTGTGCTGTATTGTAGATTTTTGTATTTGTTCTGTTTTTGTCTTCTAAGGACAACTTTGACATGGCAAAAATATTTTTTTTTACAAATGTTAGTAGTTACCTGGAGTTAAAAAAAAGTTGCACAAAGTTTCAGGCTGCAATCCTTATTCTTCATTCATTTTTCAGATCCCTTGATATTCAGTTTGCAACCTGCTCCTAGTTTCACACGTTTGTGATGTGGGCATGTCCCTCTCAGTAATACAGGCTGGATGTGAGGTCTGTGAGTCCTACATACTGCTGCCGTTACTGGCTCTCATGTATCAGCACTACTTCATTCCTGTACTGATTTCTCTCTACGCTTATAGCGTGCGCGATTCCCCCTCTTCTTTCCTCCCTATCTGCACTCTTTAACAGCTTTTTTTGATCTGCCTTCCCTGAACACTTGGATGCTTTGTCGGAGAGGATCAACCTTGACTTAAAGTCACCATACACATGAGAGAGAAGTCATGCAAAACCTCCAATAACTATGGGATAGGACAACAATCTCATGACTATGGGTGGGCCTGCCGACTGTATCCTAATAGCAGATGTTGGGAGAAAGAGCGATCCTTTGTTGTCATTGAAGCTTAGCTGCTGCCGGAAGTGTCTGGCATTGGCTTATTCACCTCTGCCCATTGAAATAAACATTCTTGCTCGGCCAAGCCATGAATGCAAGTTTATGGTGAAGTCAGCAGAAATGGCTAAATGAGCGTTTGGCGGACATCTATCTTATGTATACAGCCTGCATACAGGAATATAACTTACAGGATACCTTATAAGCCTATTAAATAGTTTTGTAGGCTACAAGTGTGTCACTGTTGTGGATCCTGTTTAGGCTGGGTTTACACAACCTATTTTCAGGCGTAAACGAGGCGTATTATGCCTCGTTTTACGCCTGAAAATAGGGCTACAATACGTCGGCAAACATCTGCCCATTCATTTGAATGGGTTTGCCGACGTACTGTGCAGACGACCTGTAATTTACGCGTCGTCGTTTGACAGCTGTCAAACGACGACGCGTAAATTGTCTGCCTCGGCAAAAAAGTGCAGGGCACTTCTTTGCAACGTAATTTGAGCTGTTCTTCATTGAACTCAATGAAGAGCAGCTCAAGATATACGAGCGTCACAGACGCCTCGTATATTACGAGGAGCTGCTTTTACGGCTGAAACGACGCAGCTGTTTTCTTCTGAAAACAGGCTGTCATTTCAGCCGTAAATGACAGCTAGCGTGTGAACATACCCTTTGACAGAAGTCCAATCCAATGGAAGAAGGCTGTTTTCCATGATTAGTTTTAAAACTAATTTGACATTAGCGAGCTGTTTCTTATATTTAGGCAGGGAAGATACATGATGGAAACTACCTGGAAAACCTGGGCCAGATTTACTCTTCAAAATGTGCTAGAATTCTGGCATAAATTCAACCAACCAAGAGGTAGTGAAAGGGAGAAGAAAGTGTCTAACATATCTCGCAAGATGCGCCAAATTTACCATAAGGCATGCACCACTTTGATAAATTTGGCTCATCTTCTGACTGTTTTGTCTAAGTTTAACACTGGCGTTTCATATTCTAGTCTTAATATACATATCGTTGGAGTGAAATGTGCCTAATTTGTTAAAGGACCAGTGTCACGAAAAATTTTTTTTTTAGATCAATTTGACTTTAGTGTGTTATTAAACATTTTTTTATTTATTTGTGTGTTTGTGTTTTACTTTTTTCTATTTTTTCACTTTTTCTTCCCTATGGGGGCTGCCATTTTTTTTCCATTTCTGTATGTGTCGATTAACGACACATACAGACATGGAATTCGGCACATACAGTCCCATAGTGAATGCGAACGGGGCCCGTTCCATCCACTATGCTGTACGCCGTCTGTGTGGGAACGGCGCATGCGCTGCTCCCACACAGTCCAGGTTGAACTGTGCGACGTCCGGCGCCATTTTCCTGTGGACCGGAAGTCGCGGCTGGACAGTAAGATTACTACTTCTGGTCGCGGCTTCCGGACTTGTGCACTTGGAACGGCGGTAGCAGACGGTGCGGACGGACCGGAGGGAGCGGCGGCGGCAGGAGCAGGTAAGTTATTTCTATGTATGTTCGTGTTTTAGTGTGTGTTTACTACTGTATGTTAACCTACTACACTGTGTGTTAGCTCAAAAAATGGCGACACACAGTGTAGGAGGTTTGACCGTTCAATCCCCTCGTTTCTCCCAGCGCTAGCCAGGATAAAGGAGGGGGGATTCTGAGAGCTCACTAGAGCGAGTGAGTTTTCTCAAATTTTGCAGCATAAAGCAATGTGGTTGCTTTACCACATGCAATGCTGCAATTTTGGGAATTGCTCCATCTAGTGACCAGCGCTGGGAAATATTATAAATTAGAATTAAATTAAAAAAATTAGAACAATGTTTAATCACCTATACACTAATTGTTTAACCCAAAAAAATAATACATTTTTTTCTAGCGACACTTTCCCTTTAAGAGTTGCATGTCTCTCAATAAATGAGGTGCCTCTCTGGCCGTCTGTGCACTAGAGAGTCCCTTCTTTCTGGCATGTATTATAGTGAATTTGTTAGGTTATGGGAGACCTCAACCCTTTTGGTAAGCTCCACTCACTTATAAGAGAAAGTGAGTGGCGGAAACTGCACAAAAGCCACAATTTTTTAAATTAAGTGGTGCATAGTGTTAATTTGTACTTGGTGGGATTGTAAATGTTTGATTGACCACGTCATCACTTGTCTAAAATATTTGGTATCTGATTGATTTTATCAGTTTTTGTTAAAAGGTTTTAATTACCTTTCTTTATATGTGACTGGTATTTCCTTTTCAGTTTTCACGCTATCGCTATTGTTTTTGAAGGTAATATAGGTTAACATTTCTTTATATTACCACCTAAGACAGGGACTGGGGAAAAGTTAGACAGAATAGATAATATTGATGTAAAGATTATGTTGAATGCCCATTATGACAAGTAATGCACAGTGGAGTTGTTTAATCCATCATTATCCAGTAAATTACTGCAATATTTCAAGAAAGCATTTGCAATTGCATTACAAATCTATAAAGCAAGAAACTCACAGTTGGTAATTATTGACTGATTTTGTAGTATGTCTTCGTGCACAGTCCACTTTTAAAATGTAATGTGCACTAGGATTTGCGATGCCAGATTGGTATTGTAATAATGCTTCTAAACATATTAGACTTTATTGCTACTATAGCTATATCATCATGTAAATTCTGAAAATAATAAATCCTCAAAAATAATTGCTAATTAAAACCTTCCATTTCTTCAGTGACTAATACAATTCACCAACTAAATGAATGATTCTTGTCGTGGTAGTTTTGTCCTTTTACTGAAGATTGTTTTATATAGTTAGATGTTTTACAAAGGCCAGTTTCAAATGGGCGTATTAGGTCTGTATGTCGGCAGTATTTCCCGGATCTTACACAGTTCAGGGAGCCAGGCTTCTAGCATCATAGTTATCTAGTACTATACCATAGTACTAGTACTATACCATCATGTTTTCAGTACGGGACAGTATTCCCACAAGAAGGCAGGGACTCCTAGCATCATAGACAACTATGATGCTAGGAGCTTGGTTCCATGAATTGTGTTCAGTCCGGGAAATACTGCCGACAAATGGACCGTATTTTACGGACCAAATACGTTCGTGTGAAACCGGCCTAATATTTATGGTCAATGAGAGGAGACACTTCAGTTCAAAGACCTCATCAATGCAGTGGAGAGAGGGACATATCTATTACTATACAACAAGAATATACTTCATAACAAATTCTCAACGTGGTCAACTCACAGAGCAACTATGGACAGATTTGAACATTTATCTACCTATATCAGGTTCATAAATGTATCCACAGGTTGCAATTTCATCAATATGATCAAATAGAATAAAGAGTAGCATTAGTAAGTACCTCTTGTACTAAATAATTTTTCTCCAACAAAAGGAACACTGGGGGGAATACATTAAGACTGGCATTTCAAACACCCATCTTAAACTAATTTATGTCAGTGGAAAATGCACAAAATTCATTGAGGCGCACAACCCCTTTAACGTCCAATAAATGTTTTAATTTCCGCTTTTCACTTTCCGCCTTCCAAGAGCCATAACTTTTATATTTTTTCCATCAATGGAGCTGTCTGAGGGCTTATTTTTTGTGGGAGGGGTTGTAGTTTCTATTGGCACTATTCAAAGTACCATATAATGTACTAAGAAACTGAAAAAATATTCTTTGTGGTGTGGAATTGGAAAAAACTGTGATTCCGTTTTGTTTTTTCTGGGTTTTGTTTTTATGGCTTTCACCATGCGGTGAAAATGACAACTTAACTTTATTCTGTGTCTCAATACAATTACGTCGATACCAAATGTATATAGTTTTTTTTATGTTTTACCATTTTCACAAAGAAAAAACTATTTGTTAAAAAAATTGTTTTGTGTTGCCGTATTCTGAAAGACATAGCTTTCTTATTTTTCCATCGTTTTAACAGTGTGAGGGCTTATTTTTTGTGACATGAGCTGTAGTTTTAAGTGGTATGACTTTTTGATCTTATTCCATTTTTATTTTTAAAGCTAAGGTGACTAAAAACATTGATTTTTGCATTTGATTTTTTTTTTTACAGTATTCACCCTCCAGGTTAAATAATGTAACATTGTAATCACTCTTACTTTTACGGATGTGGCGATACCAATTTTTTTATTTTTTTGCATTACTTTAGAGGAAAAATATAATTTTTTTTAACGCTGCTAAAATCTTTATTTAACTATTTAAAAAAAATATGTATTAGGCCCCCTAGGAAATTTGACCCTGCGATCGTCAGACAATACACTGAATTACTAATTTAGTGTTACTTTTACAGACTTTTTACAGGCTTCTGTTAAGACCTGGATCAGAAAGAAGGCAGACCCTCCGGGCTGCCATGACAACCATCATCATCATACAATCATCATGGTGGGAGGACGACGGGCTTTCGGAGGTGGCCGCCACCTCTTTCTAACAGCTTAGATGCTGTGATCGCAACTGAGTGTGGCATCTAAGTCTTTAAACAGCCAGGATCAGAGTTGTCTCTGATACTGGCCATTAGTGCGAGGTGTCAGCTGTAATACACAGCTGACACCTGCAGCATATGGAGCGGGCTCAGCCCATGAACCCGCTCCATACGTCAAGCCCCACACCATGACATACAGTATTGTCATGGTGCGTAAATGAGTTAAAATGCTCACAAACTAGATCTCACATGTCCTATCAACAATTTCATTGTTACTCCAAATGGGTGCAGTTTACTGTATTTTAAACTCACAGATATAATGAACGGTTCAGTGACTCATAAAGCATATAACTATCTGTAATTAATACAGTATAAAATATAATCCTACTCTAAAGAGAAAAAAAACAGTTTAAATCTACAGAAAAGTTAAATTATTTGGCAAACATCAATTTTTTATTATTATTTTTTAGCCATTATAAAGAGCTGCATTCATAATTCATATGCTTGCTCTTAAAAACATGCAATAGTTTATCTCAATTTTGCCTTCTTGTTAAAGCAACGCAGAATTATTATGTAGAATTTAACAGTGGGTGTTCTTTTAGTGTGTCATCAGAAAACTACCTATTGTTCAAATACAACTTTTTCATTATGCTAAACATATTTTTAAAGAATTTTTAGTGTTTTTCTTTTATTTTTTATATTTTTTTTAAAAATAAATCCTAAAATCTTGCTGTTTTCATACTAGCCACTGATCCTCACAATAGGCTGACTCTTCCTGTTCTGTAGAGATCACGTCTCAGCAGTCAACTCATTATCATCACAGGCAAGATTACAATCAAGATAACACAGGAACCACCATTCAAAATAGACTAAAGGCCCCTTTAAAAGGGCCAATGATTGGGCAAACAAGTGTTTAAATGAACGCTCGTTCCTGAACATTGCCCTGTGTAAACAGGGCGACGATCAGCTGATGAGTGAGCAAACACTCCTCCTCATTTATGCGACCAATAAAACAATAAAATGGTCCCTAGTTGGTATACACCACAGGTCCATGTGGCTGCTCTAAAGCATATATCTCAATTCTGTTTCCAGCAGCTCAGGCATGATGGCTGACGCCATGATCTTGTAAAGAAAATATAATAAAAACTAAATGTACAATCAAAAAATAAAAACAGATAAAAAAATTATATTTTTTACTATCTGGTTTTATTTAAAAAAAAGATATAGGTGCTACATTTCCTTTAAGTCATTTGTTATATATGATAAGACTTTTCTACGCTTCAAGTCCTTAAAGGGGATCTTAACTAATCTAAAGTGGACTTCAATTGTGTGAGCACATCTATTGCTTGTATCTTGTTGTTTAACTTTTATTAAAATGTTATTTCAGAGAGTAGTATTTGCTAGAACTGAGGGTCGAGAAATTTCAGACTGGAGGGACCTGGCTGTGTTGATTTAATATAAGCACCTCTGTTCTTAATGCTGTCCCACAAATATAGCAAGGTGGCCAGTCACTGCTTCCTCTTTGGCTCCTGCTCACCCAGGAACCTTGATAGCTAATATTAGTGGTAATATCCTAACGCACTTTATGTTAAAAAGTACTATATTTGCTCTATTAAAGCCAATATTAGGATTAGTCTAAAACCCGTTTGATCATTGCTTGATGTTATATTTGAATACATGAAGAATAAAGACAATTTCATGACTCATTCTCTTTCAAAAGACTTTGAAAGAGTAGCAATGATCATTTGAACCCACAGACCCATAACTCGCATGTACATTCTAAATACACATCTTCCTACAAGATATAAAATGAATATTTAACTATGTATATATGGTGCTCTTGATGTATGTACTTGATCAGAGCTACTGGGTATTATTAGACCCAGATCAGGTATGAATGTGACAAACTTTTTAAATAACATATTTAGCTATTTTCCCCTGTAACTTTGGCTCCTGTATTTACAAACATTGATCATTAACTCAGAATATTTATTTTCTGGAGGCTAAGTTTTCCAACCATCTTTGAAGTACTGTACCTACAACACCATGATTAATTGCAAGAGGATAATCCCTAGACTTTTTAATTTTACTAGATAGTGTTAGAAAAACAGGTTCAAAGGCAATGGAAGTAATACTGTATGTTTGTTCACTTAAAGACTATAACACCACGAAAGATACAATTTAGTAGACTGACATTACGAGTGTCTACTCTGCCGCAAAAAAAAACAACAAATAGTAGAAAATTATAAAAGTCAATAGCAATATGCAATCAACTGAAAATACTTCGCAGCAGAGACATACAGTTCAAATAACTCTGTCAATCCTCAACAGCAACATCAAAGGTGACAAACAGCTGCAAACAGCCTAGGAGAATTTCAGTAGGTTGTGGAGCTTTCAATTTTTTTATTCTTGTAAATACATCTATTTTCAACATGAGAAAAACATCAAAAGACTATTGATAACTTATGTATCACAAGTAAGAAAATGGTTCACAAGGTTGACTACGTGCATTGGCTGGTTCTTGAAAAACAATTGGAGAAGAATTTTGAGAACATTGAAATAGAATGATCTGAATTGTTAAAACAAAGATGACTAGTTTAAGTATTTCATTGTAGGAGATACTCACAATTGTTGGTTTGAAAAGTATTACCCTATAATGTGATGGAATGACAAAAATGTTCAAAACCATAGATGGACAACAACTTGTCAAGTAGTAGAGCCGTTCAAACAAATTCCTTTTTGTCATATATGTTGAGGTTCACACACAATATAAATAGTAAGAATAGTGTAAAAATATGAATGTCAGATCTACGTTGTGTTTCTCCTTCCTGCAATGACGACAGCAGCAAAGATCTCAGATGCATTTACAAAGTAAAACCAAAAAAATAACACATTTAAGATAAATAATAAATGAGCAAGGATTAATCATTCAGAAAAATATTATAAGCCCTTCTAAAACCTTCAGGGCCATCACTTTCATTTACTGTCTGGTTTTCCTGTCCTTCCTGTATAGCTTAACAATAGCAAAAATTAGGAAATTTGCCAGGGGCTTTCCTCCTGGAATACAAGTATCACCTGTAGAAATGTATAAGCCCTCTGTCACCACATTAGAAGTGCCCTATCTCCTACACAAGGAGATGGGCGCAGTAATGTAGGTGACAGCAGTGCTTTTTATTTAGGACAACGATCTATTTTTACCACTTTATGAGCGATTTTTAGCTTTATGCTAATTAGTTTCTTAATGCCCAAGTGGGCATATTTTTACTTTAGATCAAGTGGGCGTTGTACAGAGGAGTGTATGACGCTGACCAATCAGCATCATACACTTCTCTCAATTCATTTACACTGCACTAGCGATATAGTTATATCGTTATGTGCAGCTACATACACACACTATAACATTACTGCAGTGTCCTGACAATGAATATACATTACCTCCAGCCAGGACGTGATGTGTATTCAGAATCCTGACACTTTTGAATCTTTTCTGTGAGATTTCCAGCAAGGCAAACTTAATCTCGTTTACATTGTAATCTGGCAAGATTACGTTTGCCTTGCTGGAAATCTCACAGAAAAGATTCAGACGTGTCAGGATTCTGAATACACATCACGTCCTGGCTCAAGGTAATGTATATTCATTATCAGGACACTGCAGTAATGTTATAGTATGTGTATGTAGCTGCACATAACGATATAGCTATATCGCTAGTGCAGTGTAAATGAATGGAGAGAATTGTATGACGCTGATTGGTCAGCGTCATACACTCCTCTGTACAACGCCCACTTGGTCTAAAGTAAAAACACGCCCACATGGGCATTAAAAAACGAATTAGCATAAAGCTAAAAATCGCTCATAAAGTGGTAAAAATAGATGGGTTTTGTAAATCAACAGAGGTGTAAATCTCAAAACATATTGGGTGGATTTTACTAATTGTTATGAGTCCTAATTATGTAATAATGTAATTCGCTTTCAGTTTCAGAATTGATTTTTATTTTTTAAATCATAATAGGGTAATTTATCAACCTCTTTATGCCAGTTTCCTGGCGTTGAAAAGTGGAAAAAGTCCCCAAAAGTGGACTTTTTGCACCATCCTCGCCACTTTGTGGAAAGGTGGCATGGCCTCGGGGAAAGAGGGAATGCCCACAGCAGTCCGACAAATTTATTAAAATTTGCGCCAGAAAACTGAAGTGGAGCTAGGGGCTGGCATAGATTTCACTCTATGGGGGCAAAGTAGAGGCCAGTGCTGGGCCTACCGGCCAACCCCCGTCCCTTCAATTAGATATTTAAATAAATAAAATAAAAAAATTATACTGACAGCTTCTTTTCTCCTCTCCGACTCCCTACTCACTCCAGCGTCACTCATACAAGGACCTTTAGCCAAGCAGCATTAAGACTGATGACATTGAAGGACTGCGTCACATAAAAGGTCCTGACACTGCCCTACATCAGGTCCTTGTAAAAGCGGTGCTGGAGTGATGAAGGAGCCGGAGAACAGAGAAGAAAAGTGCTGAGGTGAGTATGTATGTATGTTTGTTTTTTTTGGGCTGATGGGGCAGTTTCGCACAGGGGGGTTTCCAGTTGCCCAGAAACCCACCCTGTGACCAGGGCCGGAATACAACTTACAACTGACAGCGCTGGTGAGGTAAGGACTCCATCGGTTTCCTTCCCTGCCAATCAGTGCTTTTGTTGTGAAGCAGGCGGCACAATGACATCATCGGACCGCCCATGTTGTTCCGCTAGAGCAGGCCTGGTCAGAAAAGAAGGAGAAGGAGAAGACTGGGTGAGAATGAGGAAAGGTAAGTTTTTCTTCATGGGCACAGTGTGTGTCACTACCTACATGGGCACTGTATGTGGCACTACCTACATGAGCACTGTGTGTGGCACTACCTACATTGACACTGTGTGTGGCACTACGTACATGAGCACTGTGGCGCTACCTACATAAGCACTATGGCATTACCTACATGTGAACTGTGTGTGGCACTACCTACATGGGCACTGTGTGTGGCACTACCTATATGGGCACTGTTTCACTATATAAATTGGCACTGTGGCACTACCTACATGGGCACTGCCAGTGTCCTCCAACTCTTGCGGATGCACCATTGCATGCGCGGTGCAGTGATGAAGCCAGGCAGAGTACACCTCGCTGCACGGCATGTACCCAAGGAGTGCAAGGCAATGGCACATTCGAGATTGTTGGTGGAGACTGCTAGTGATGTATAACAG
The DNA here is from genome assembly GCF_050947455.1 of Rhinoderma darwinii. NCBI lineage: Eukaryota > Metazoa > Chordata > Amphibia > Anura > Rhinodermatidae > Rhinoderma > Rhinoderma darwinii. Next base: position 176,050,229 of record NC_134688.1, read on the forward strand.
CCATGTGGATGTCAATCGAGCATGAAAAGGTGGGTTTGGAGGCAGAACTTTGTAACTCTTCAGGATAGCGTCACCTCCCCATGACCCTTTAATGAGTAATTAGCATATAGTGTGCGCCGTTTTAAAAGTTGATTTTATAAATTTTGCTGCATGTGAATAAAATATACAGGGGAATGTTTGGAAATATTGTCAGGTCTTGTATTACCACATAGTGATGGTTCAAGGGGTTAAAACTACCTCACAGGTTCCCATGAAATATACAATGAACTGAAAACATTCCATATGCCCTGAAATTTTGTTATTATAAATATATCCTATATAATTATAGCTCCAGAACCAAGCTCATACATATATACAGTACCAGAGCAAAGCTCAATACATATGTATTACACCAGAACCAAGCTCAGTACATATATACATCCCCAGAACCAAGCTGAGGTACAAGAATACAACATCAGATCCAAGCTCAATATATATATATACAGCATCAGAACCAAGCACAGTACATATATACAGTACCAGAACCAAGCTCAAAGCATATATACAGCACTAGAACTAACCTCAGAACATAAATACACCAGAACCAAGTTCAATACATAAATACAACACCGGAACCAAGCTCAGTACATATATACAATACTAGAACCAAGCTCAGTACATAAATACAGTACTAGAACCAAGCTCAGTACTTAAATACAGTTCTAGAACCAAGCTCAGTGCATAAATAATGCTTGAAAAAAGTCCAGTTGGACTGAAACGTCGCATGGGTGAATAAATAGCTCTTGCTCTTTTTGGAAGTGCTGCCTCTGTCTATTCTTTGTCTGCAGTGCATAAATACAACACCAGAACCAAGCTCAGTACATAAATACAACACCAGAACCAAGCTCAGTACATAAATACAACACCAGAACCAAGCTCAGTACATACATTGGATATAAAATATTTGCACACTCCTGTTAAAATGCCAAGTTTTTTCATGTTACAAAGTCAGTACAAGATGAATCATTTCAGAACTTTTTTTCACCTTTAATGTGACTCATAATCTGTACAAATTCATTGAAAAACAAGCTGAAATCATTTAGAGGGGAAAAATAAAAATAACGAAACTGCAATAATGTGGTTGCATAAGTGTGAACACCATCTTATAATTGGGGATGTGGTTGTGTTCAGAATTAGCCAATCACATTTAAACTCATGTTAAAGAGGCTCTGTCACCAGATTATAACTGCCATATTTCCTACATAATCTGATTTTATTTTGAAAAACAATCATTTTTGAGCAAGTTATGAACAAATGTTGTAAAGGGACCAATCAGCGTCATACACTTCTCTCCATTCATGTCCATTTGTATTCACAGCATAGCGTGATCTGTGCTGTCTAGCGAGATCACGTTGTGCTGTCCCATACACTCACATTCACTTTACTGAAGTGTCTTGAGAGTGAATAGACATTGCCTCCAGACAGGACGTGCTGTCATTCACAGCGTGATCTCGCGAGAGTAAATCCCACAGTAACTTTACCGAAGTGTTGAGAGTGTGAATAGACATCGCATCCCGGCTGGAGGCAATGTCTATTCACTCTCAAGACACTTCAGTAAAGTTAATGTGGGTGTATGGGACAGCACAGCGTGTTCTCGCGAGATCACGCTGTGCTGTGAATACAAATGGACATGAATGGACGCTGATTGGTCAGCATCATACACTCCTCTTTACAATGCCCTCTTGATCAAAAGTTAAAAAACGCCCAGTTGGGCATTAAGAAACTAATTAGCATAAATCTAAAATTCTTCATAACTTGCTCAAAAATTATAATTTTTCAAAATAAAAACCACTGTAGTTATCTAAATTACAGATTATGTAGGAGATAGGGCACTTATAATCTGGTGACAGAGCCTCTTTAAATAGTAGTCAGTACACAGATGCCATTATTTATAGTGATTCTGAGTAACCCCATATAAAGTTCAGCTGTTCTATTATGATTTTCCTGTCATTTTCTTTGTTGCATGTGACAGCAAAAGCCATGGTACAACACATCAAAGTGATCTGATTGTTGAAAGGCATCAGTCAGGAGAATGGTACCAAAGAATTTCCAAAACATTAGTGTATGATGAAGCACAATGAAGACGGTCATCAAGAAATGGATTACATTTGGCACAACAGTGACATTACCAACGTCCCTCAAAACTTGATGAAAAGACAAGACGAAAGTTGGTCCGGGAGGCTACCAAGAGGCATTCAGCAACATTAAAGGAGCTGCAGGATTTTCTGGCAGGTACTGGTTGTGTAGAGCATGTGACAACAATCTACCGAATTCTTCATATGTCTGGGCTGTGGGGTAGGGTGGCAAGATGGAAGCCTTTTCTAACAAAGAAAAACATCTAAGCCCGGCTATGTTTTCCAGTCTGCCAAAAGCATGTGGGAAAATGTGTTATGGTCTGATGAGACCAAGGTTGAACTTTTTGGCCATAATTCCAAAAGGTCTCTTTGGCGCAAAGCCAGCACTGCACATCACCAGAATAGCACCATACCCACAGCATGGTGGATACAGCATTATGCTTTGGAGCTGTTTTTCTGCAGCTGGAACTGGGGCTTTAGTCAAGGTGGAGGGCAATATGAACAGTTCCAAATATCAGTCAATATTGGCAAAAAACCTGCAACAAGGCACAGGTCACAGTCCACAGTTCGTATAAGGTACCTGTGGCAGCTTGGACAGTAGCAAGGCAGGCTCGGCTGGGACTAGGCAGCGGGTAGACGTCAGGAGTGGAGCAGCAGGACAGACGTAGATATAGCACAGCACGACTATTGCCCGGCACGACACTTGATCAGGATAGCACAGGATACAGGATACAGGAACAGGGAACACTGGAACTAGAAAACACTAGGAGACCATTTGCTTAGACAAACTAGGATATGACAAACAACGCTCAGGCAAGGATCAGAAGGGCAGAGGCCTTCTTATAGTCCAGGAAATCATGTGAGTTGATGATGATGATTGTTTTCATGTGCGCGCGCTGGCCCTTTAAGAGCGGGCACGAGCGTGTGCGCTCACCCTACGGGACACAGCGGATCGGAGCGGGAGTGAGTGCAGGTGGCTCCTAGGAAGGAGATGGAGACCAAAGCTCACAGATCCATGGCTGCAGGCGTCGGGAGGTAAGTAAACCGGACGTCCCGCGGCCATGGACGCTACAGTCAAGATATGCCATGCTTAAAGACTTCTACCCAAAAAGACTGAATGCTGTCATAATGTCAAAGTATCGGTTTAAAGATGTGCATGTTTATGTAAGTACATAATTTTTTTCTTTATTTTTATTTTTTCACCCTAAAAGGTTTCAGTTTGTTGTTCAATACAATTGTACAGATTATAAGTGACATTAAGGCATCATGCACACGACCATAGCCATGTGGTTTTTGGGTCGTCTGGCCACGGAGTATCAGCACATGGCACGGCCATTATTTTCAATGAGCCCGGACTGCAGAACACGGCCGTAATAAGGCTTGCCAGTTCTTTCTGCTGTCTGGGCTCCGGGGCCATGCACGGACCGTGAAAACAACGGTTGTGTGCATGGCCCCATAGGAATGAATGGAGCCACAATTCTCCCGTGGATTTTCGAGGGAATTGCGGCCGCAAAAGCACGTTCGTGTACATGAGACCTAAAGGTGGAAAAAGTTCTGAAATTATTTATCTTGGACTGACTTTGTAACATGACAAAACCTGGCATTTTAACAGGGGTGTGTAGCCTTTTTATATACACTGTATATACAGCACCAGAACCAAGCTCAGTACATATATACAGCACCAGAACAAAGATCAGTACATAAATACAGAACCAGCGCAAATACAGCTCACTTTAGTGCAACACCTGTTGTATAGCTTTGTACGCCATAAAGATACAGCTCCCAGCATGGCCCGAACAATGGTAAGGATATGCTTGGAGTTGCTGTTTCACAAAAAAAAAAACATATGACCCATCATCTCGCTGCAGATCATACAGTGACTACAGTGTTGATTAGAGGCAGAATAAACATTTACATTAAGTGACTCACCAGTGACATCTTTCTCTTTTCTTCCCATTCGGTCCAGACCTCTGTGATGACTTCTCCCGGGCACAGCCCATTTCTGCACCTATATACGAAGATAACATTTTAATGGTGCCACACACTATGCCCCTAAATATAATAGCGCCATACACTGCACCTCTAATTATAATAGCGCGATACACTGTGTCTTACACACACAGTGCCCCGTGTAGATAGTGCCCTACACAGATCCCCCTGTAGATAGTGACTCCCCATAGAGCCCCTTGTAGATAGTGGCCCCCATAGATCCCACATATAGCCCCCCTGTAGATGGAGCTCCCCTGTAGGTAATGCCACTCACACATTTATTAGAAAAAAACACCTTTACATACTCACCTGATGCCGTTCCCTCACCATCCTGTGGCAATGTAGGCCCGCTCTTTTCTGAGGTCTGCTGGGGCTGAACGACGCAAGAAGCGCATTGACGCCATCACGCCGCTTGCGTCGTTGAAAAGCGCTAATTCACAGGGCAAGTCATTCTGCCCTGCCAATCAGTGCCTTTAACGACGCAAGCGTCGCTTATCCATGTAATTGTATCTGCGTCCTATATACGCAGGTACAATAATAGTGCAGTAGGGGATGGCGGCTCATCTCGCCTCATGGACGGTGCGGCTCTGTCAGTCAGGTCCGTGGGACTGACAGATTCAGGTCATAACAAATGATACAGCTGCTCTGTATAGAGAATACAGAGCAGCTGTATCTCAAAAAGTAAAACAAATTTTAAATAAAAACTATTTATAAAGTTGCACTAATCATACTGACTAACCTTTTTATTAAAACAAAAATAGCCCTTCAAAGGTGTGCATAGCCTTTAAATAAACAACAAATGTGAAATATACGTTCATTAACTTTGGAGTTTTATTCGGATTATGCAACCTCGCCTCCTGATCAGAGTTAACATAAAAAAATCTCTTATTTGCTGCATAGCAGTCTGGCTTTGTGGTCTGGACTTCCCCCTCACAGCTGTTAGATGGCAGTTTGAAGGTGGTCCAAACAGTTAATTATCTCAAGAAACAAGAGTGCACCCATTCTCAATGGAGGGAAATGGTTCTATCTATCTATCTATCTATCTATCTATCTATCTATCTATCTATCTATCTATCTATCTATCTATCTATCTATCTATCTATCTATCTATCTATCTATCTATCTATCCAGTGGCGTAGCTATAGGGGTCGCACCAGTCGCAATTGCAACCAGGCCCCGAAGCCAGGGGGCCCGAGACCCCCGCACCACATCTATTAAAAGTTACTATAGTAACTGGGGCCTATGTAATAAACTACACGGGCCCTTGTTACTATAGTAACAGTATACTTACCCTCCTCGTTCCCGAGCGCAGCGAAGATCCTGACGTCTTTCTTTGTCATAACGTCACGACGCCGTGCGCCGCACGCAAGGTCGCGACACTGGATGGCGTCAGGAAATCCGCTGCGCCCAGAGCTGAAAAGGAGGGTAAGTATAACATAACTGTCTGCTGGGGCCCTGTATCTAAACCTACAGTGTGGTAGGCTTAGATACAGGGCCCAGTAGACAGGATCACACATGTGTGATCCTGTCTACAGGGCCCTGTATTTAAAGAGGCTCTGTCACCACATTATAAGTGCCCTATCCCCTATATAAGAAGATCGGCGCTATAATGTAGGTGACAGTAATGCTTTTTATTTAGAAAAAATATCTATTTTAAACCACTTTATGAGCGATTTTTAGCTTCATGCAAATGAGTTTCTTAATGCCCAAGTGGGCGTGTTTTACTTTAGACCAAGTGGGCCCACATTTTTTGGGCTTTCCCAGCCTAATAATACCAGCCTGCGGCCACCCTGGTGCCCGACTGTCACTACAGATGGTCAGGTACTGGATCGCACCCACCATGTGTGATCCTGTCTGATGGGCCCTGTATCTGAGCCTACCACATGGCAGGCTTAGATACAGGGCCCCAGCAGACAGTAATCCTATACAGTATAAGTTTTCCAAGGTTTCCCTCTAGAACATTGCCCACAGCATCACAATGACCCCTGTTGTCTTACCTTCTTCCCATAATACATCCTGGTGCCATCTCTTCCTCAGGTAAGCGACACACAAGAACCCGGCCATTCACATGATGTAAAAGAAAATATGATTAATCAGACCCAGCCACATTCTTCCATTACTCCGTGGTCCAGTTCTGATGCTCACGTGGCCAGTGTAGGTGTTTTTGGCAGTGGACAGGGATCAACCTGGGCACTCTGACAGGCCATCATTTATGCAGCCCAATACGCAGCAAGCTATGATGCACACTGTTTTGTGACACCTTTTTATCACAGCTAGCATTGTGTTCTCAGTAATTTGGGCTGCAGACACTCTGTGGAATAGGACCAGATGGTCTAGCCTTCACTGCCCACACGCATCAATAACCCTTAGGCACCCATGAACCTATCGCCGGTTCACTAGTTGTCCTTCTTTGGACCACTTTTGGTGGGTACTAACCACTTCATACCAAGAACAACCCACAAAACCTACTGTTTGGGAGATGCTCTGAACTAGTCGTGTAGCCATCACAATCGACCCTTGTCACATTGGTTAGATCCTTACAGTTGCCCATTTTTGCTGCCTCCAATGCATCAACTTCAAGAACTGACTGTTTACTTGCTGCTTAATATATCCCACCGCTTGACAGGTGCCATTGTAAAGAGATAATCGATGTTATTTACTTTACCTATCAGTGGTTTTAATGTTATGGCTGATCAATGTTTATTACAAATAGACTAATAGAAGAATGTAATTGTTATCTACCGTATGATCGGAAGCATGTGTTGCATGCAATATATGACTCCACATCAATAAACTCAGTTTGTGACACTGCAGTTTCCATTATTTTTCCTGTGTTGGTTGACAGTATGTGTTCAATCTCTCTCTGAAAATTAGAAAGTGCACTCTCATTTTGAATTTTTTTTTTTTTTAAAACCTTCCAATACTGTCTATCTGTGCCAGGTTTCTGTCAGTCTTCCTGGCCTCCAAACAATGAGTAATGTTTCTTGACTACAATCCAAATTGTGTATCCTAACAGAAGAAAACCAAAAAGAAACATTCAGCAGGCTGGTTGGTAAAGGAGAGTAAACGACTGATCATTTTTTTTCTTTATATTTAAATGAACTTACCGGCAAATCGTTTATTTTAAATGTTGAATACGCGTTTTATTTATTCAATGCAGTTGTAGAAAAAAACAAATAGCATGTCAATTAGACATGCATTAAAATTGTGCTTAGTGGGGGTTTGACTATTGGCATTTAAGTACTCCACTGAGCTAAAGAACGAGGGGCTCCATCATTCTTCATAGAAGGGAAAAATTGGTATGGAAAAACCCCCAAAAGGCCACTTCTCCACTGAGATTAGGAACCTCACATTCTTGAGATTGGTAAGAGTTTTAAAAGTAAGACACCCACTAATCATATTTTCATAGCATGTCTAAAAGATCTATGTCAGGCCAAATACAGAAAAATGTAAACTTGTTGTTTGTCACACTGGCTCATACACATGTGCCACATACACAGTATTAAATTAGATAAGGAACGCTGTGTCAAAAGCTTTACAATTGCATCTACAGTGAATTAACAAGTAGACATGCAAATTTTAAACAAAAAAAACAACTTTGAAGCTGGGCCTGGAATACTGTGTTATCTGCATTATGATTGTACCTAAATTAACAGAAAAGAAGTCCAAAGCCAACTGGAGAATAGAGCAAACAAATTTCCAGATCCATTTGGGTGTATTGCAAAAATACTGATTTCATCAACAGGATTTATTATTTAGGTTCATCTGTAGTCTGGATTTGTTTTAGGGTATGTTCACACGGCCTTTATTCAGCCGTATTTTTCGGGCCGTAAACGCCCCGAAAAATAGCTGTAAATACTGGGGCTGAATGCCTCCAAACATCTGCCCATTGATTTCAATGGGAAAAACGGCGTTCCGTTCCGACGGGGCGTTTTTGACGCGGTCGTTTTTAATAACAGCGCGTAAAAAACGCCCCGTAAAAAAGGAGTGCATGTCACATCTTGAGCCATTTTTGGAGCCGTTTTTCTTTGGGTCAATAGAAAAAAAGATAAAAAAAGTCCGTAAAAAACGCATCAAAAAACGCTTAAAAATATGGCTGAAAACCAAGAGACTGTTTTCCCTTGGTAATAGCTTTGTATTTTGCAGCCGTTTTTTGTTTGCTGTGTGAACATACCCTTATACTGACAGTGGTCTGGGCCCAAAGCCAATAAAGGTCATGGGCTCCTTACCACCCAATGTAAAACATTGCATTTGTGCATTTATGATTGCGACATTTGAGGGCTATTGGCCTGCTTTTTTAGTGGGCCCTCAGGCATTGAGAGATATCAAGATGGTTTGTACATGCTGATGTAAATTACAGTCTATAATCTATTAACATAAGAGGAGCAAACAAGTACAAAAAAATAAAATATTCCTACCTGTACAGAGGCTAGAGGCTAAGGGGTTTACCACAGGGAAGGCGAAACACATCTGAGTGGGCCCCAACCCAGTGGGCCGGCAACACATTATAATGACCCTACACACAGTATAATGCCCTTATAGGTGCCCCCACACAGGATAACGCACGTATAGCTGCCCCCACACAGTATCATGCCCCTATTGTTGCCCCCACACAAAATAATGCTCCCATAGCTGCCCCCACACAGTATAATAACACCCTAGTGCCTCCCACATAGTATAATGAACCCCTAGTGCCAACCCACAGTATAATGACTCCTTAGTGGCCCCCACACAATATAATGCCCTTATAGCTTCCCCACACAGTATAATGCCCTTATAGTGCCGCCCCACACAGGATAATGCCCCAAATTCTGCCCTCACACACAGAATAATGCCCCCATACATTCCCAATACAGTATAATGAGCCATTAGTGCCCCCACACAGTATAATGCCCCATAGCTGCCCACACAGCATAATGACTCTATAGCTATCCCCACTTAGTATAATGCCCCCATAGTGCATCCCACACAGTATAAAGCCCCTATAGTGCCTCCCACACAGTTTAATACCCCATAGCTGCCTTTAAACAGTATAATGCCCCATAGCTGCCCCCATATTGGATAATGCCCCATAGCTGCCCCCATACAGTATCATCCCACATAGCTGCCCCATACAGTATAATGCCCCATAGCTGCCCACATACAGTATATTGCCCCCATAGCTGCCCCATACAGTATAATGCCCCATAGCTGCCCCATACAGTATAATGCCCCCATAGCTGCCCCTACACAGTATATTTCCCCCAAAGCTGCCCCAATACAGTATATTTCCTCATTGCAGACCCACATGCCCAGTATAATGCCCCCATAGTGCCTAATAAAAAAATAAATAAATAAATACTCACCTAGCCCTCTTCCCACGACGAGTGTAGGAGATGCCTATGCTCCTTTGCTCTGAGAATTTTGTGGCTCGGCGCAGACAGGCATGATGATGTCAATATATCGCGCCTCTCTGTGTCGAGCCGCTCACAGCTGCCATTACATAGTGAATGCTAGAGCAAGGAGCCGTGAGCTGCCTGCTCCAGCATTGGATTCAACTGTATCTGCATCCTGAGGACACAGATACAGTTAAAACCGGGACATGCCACCGTTGGGGGACCGTCCCTGGGCCCCACCATCTCAGTGGGCCTGGGACCACAGCCCCCTCTGCCCCGTCACTAGCTACGCCTCTGTACCTGTATCTAGCTCAGGATTTTCCAAACATCCTCATCCTCACATCTAAAAAGGTAAATTCCAGTAATAAGTTGCCCCAAATGTAAATCTACTGTGTAAAGTATGTCTGACTGTAAAAATTCTAAGTCTAACAGTAGCAGGCACTGCCCTTATCAGTACTATTTGGGTTAGACTTTGTTCATACTAGCATTTTTGCCAGTCTGTCAAGGTTTCAGGTATTTTTTATGGTAAGAATAATGCAGTCTGCAGTGCATCAAGAATACTAGAAACCTTGGTGGAAACCTGATATTCTCCATTACAAGTCAATGGGGTCCATCAGGATTTGTCACTATGTGTTACAAACGGATTCTGTTACAAGGTGTCAACAGAACCGCAATGGAAATCTCCAGTTTCGGTGACACTTCAAAGGTGATAATAAAACAATAGAAAGTTGCATTACTAGTTGCTCGCTTTTGCAGGTGACACCAGCATAATGGCATTTTACATTTTCTTAATGAACTGCTTAGAGAATCCTAAGTAATCATCAGTACGTCCTTAGTTTTTATGAGTGAGAATTCGTATGCACATTATGATTTCCACTATTGTTTAATCAGTTGTTTCCAGACAGCCCCAATTAAGGCTATGGCTAGACAGCCATTTTTGTCGTATCACAGTGTAATAAAAGTGAAAGTGGCTACATTGCGATCCACAGCTTGTCGCAAAAGCGACATCAATCTTCCAAGAAAGCCTTCAAGTTTGGATTTCTTACAACTATAGTGTTGCAGTCGCAACAATCTGTCATTACTGTGAGGCAGCCAACCTGGCATTTTTTAAATCACAAAGGGGTCGTTACATTAATATGTGTCACAAATACAGTGCTTTGCAAATGTAATCACCCTTTGGTGTTTTTCCTGTTTTTTGCATTACAAATTAATTTGAATTAAAAAAAAATTTTTTGGGGGGTGTGCACCATATGATTTAAACAACGTGTCTACCACTTGGAAGGTGCAAAATATGTTTTACGTTGACACAAACAATGATTTGGACAACAAAAAGAGATAACTTTAATGTACATAAGTAATCATTCCCTGTAAATCAATACTTTGGAAATCACATTTTTCTGCAATTACAGATGCAAATCTCTTGGGGGTATGTCTCTATTAGCTTAGCACATCTAGACACTGGGATCTTTGCATATTTTTCCAAGCAAAAATTCTCCAACTCCTTCAAGTTAGATGGATTGGGTTGGTGTACAGCAGTCTTCCAGTCATGCCACCGATTCTCAATTGGATTGAGGTCTGGTCTTTAACTAGAATATTCCTTTACATTTAAATGTTTCCCCTTAAACCACTATAGTGTAGCTCTAGCAGTATGTTTAGGGTCATTGTCCAGCTGGATGGTGAACCTTTGTCCTAGTCTCAAATCTCTGGCAGACCAAAGTAGGTTTTCCTTAAGAATTGCCCTGTATTTACCTGCCATCCATCTTTCCTTCAGTCCTGACCAATTTTCCCGTTCCTGATAATTAAAGCATTCCCACAGCATGATTCTATGACCATCATACTTCACTGTGGGAATGGTATTCTTGGGGAGATGGAAAGTATTGGGGTTGCACCACACATAGCGCTTCCTATGATAGCAAAAATGTAAATTTTAATCTGATCTGACCAGAAAACTTTCTTCTATGTGTTCGTGGAGTTTGCCAAAATGTGTTATCTTATGTTTTTCTTTAAGGAATGGCTTTTTTCTGGCCACTCTTCCATAAAGACACAGTCTGTGGAGTGTATAGCGAGAGTGGTACTATGGACAGATACTTCCATCTCGTTTGTAGATCTTTGGAGTTCCTTTAGTGTTATTGCTGGTCTCTTTGTTAAATCTCTGATCAAAAAAGCACTGCAGCTAATTTGTTTTTTGCACATAGTATAACTCACAAGCAATATTCTAGTAGTGTCATTTGTTTCTTCCCAACTCAGTTGAATCTATATGGTTTCAACTCTTTCATTATGGGCAGTTGTCATATGATCTCAGTCTGACCACCAAAATAGACCATGGTCTTATGTGTAGAGAGGAGGTCACTCTCCCATGTGTGGCTGATTTCCTGTGAACTACAGGATTGCATCACCACCTATCAAATCCCTTATGGAAGCACTGAGACACCCCAACCCACTTCACCCTCCTTGTTACTCTTTGTGTCCTACATGCATAGAAATAATTTCTGCCCTTATTAGGGGACAGTTCAGCGATACAATAGGTGAGTCCATACAATGATAAGCTGCAGTTAAAAAGCTCCCCTGGCTCACACTGACTGTCTATTCTATCTGTATGTGTTGTGTGTAGAGCGTTCAGTATATTAATATGAGATGTTGCTCCTCATTACCTCCTCTGTACATACTGACAATCAGGAGACAGGCTAAAGTTGCTTCACATAGGATACACTTGGAATCTGCAGTTAGGGGGCAGAAGTTCTTTGTCACTGATCACTTTCTGCACTTAAAGAGGCTCTGTCACCACATTATAAGTGCCCTATATTATACATGATGCGATCAGCGCTGTAATGTAGATTACAGCTGTTATTTATTTAGAAAAACAATCATTTTTGACGGAGTTATGACCTATATTAGCATTATGCTAATGAATTTCTTAATGAACAACTGTGTTTTACTTTTTGGCCAAGTGGGCGTTGTACAGAGGAGTGTATGACGCTGACCAATCAGCATCATACCCTTCACCCCATTCATTTAGACAGCACATAGTGATATATCTATATCGCTATGTGCAGCCACATAAACACACTATAACGTTACTGCAGTGTCCTGACAATGAATATACATTACCTCCAGCCAGTACGTGATGTCTATTCAGAATCCTGACACCTTCTGTAGCGTCTCTGTGATATTTACAGTAAGGCAAGCGTAATCTCACGAGATTACAATGTAACCTGTCATTTCAAACGAGATTACGCTTGCCTTGCTGTAAATATCACAGAGACGCTACAGAAGGTGTCAAGATTCTGAATAGACATCACGTTCTGGCTGGAGGTAATGTATATTCATAGTCAGCACACTGCAGTAACGTTATAGTGTGTTTATGTGGCTGCACATAGTGATATAGCTATATCGCTATGTGCTGTCTAAATTAATGAAGAGAAGTGTATGATGCTGATTGGTCAGCGTCTTACACTCCTCTGTACAACGCCCACTTGGCCAAAAAGTAAAACACGCCCAGTTGTTCATTAGGAAACTCATTAGCATAAAGCTAAAATAGGTCATAACTCCGTCAAAAATGATTGTTTTTCTAAATAAATAACACTGCTGTAATCTATATTACAGCGCCGATCACATCATGTACAATATAGGCCACTAATATTGTGGAGACAGAGCCTCTTTAAATCGGACTCAGAGCAGAGCAAGTGCAGTGTGATGATACTCTGCCCCTCTGCAAAAGCACAGGCAATATGCGAAATGTAGGCTGCATTAGGGGAACCATATAAGAGCTGAAGAAGGAACCAAGATGACAGACAACCTAAAAATGGCACATCAACTAAAACAGGTATACACAAGGCATACACAAGAGTCTCAACTACGCAAGGAAAAAGAGTTTGTAGCCAGATGTATATTATACAAAATAAATATTTTTATTAACATATATTCACAAACAGTTTAAAAAACAGATTTATTGAAAGGAAAGAGACCCTAGTAAAATAGGTTGGGAGCAGTTACTGATGTGTTTAACATTTAAGATGAGTAATAGCAAAGCTGTCCACTAATCAGATATGGTAAAGTTTTTAAATATACGAATTCCCCTTCAACATATAGATAAATCAATTTGGTAGAGAGACTACCGAGTCTACATTTAACATAAAGGTAATCAGGAGAAGAGATCTTAATAAAGTGCTAGTGCAATTAGTTCGCAAAGACAAATGTCAGCAGCTTACCCATAGTGAATACAGTAATTCTCAGTGTTCGCTCCAACACAATAACCCCAACGCGCGTTTCGCTGGTAAAGTAACTGCTCCCAACCTATTTTACTAGGGTCTCTTTCCTTTCAATAAATCTGTTTTTTAAACTGTTTGTGAATATATGTTAATAAAAATATTTATTTTGTATATATACATCTGGCTACAAACTCTTTTTCCTTGCGTAGTTGATACATATTTTGGAGTTGCCTATTTGACAATTTATGGGGGGACTCTTTCTCTTTTTTGAAACGTACCTAGCCCTGAGTACCTATGCTATTGGAGCACATTTATTGATTATACACAAGAGTCCCTACATTATTCTTCAATAATAGCTTATGCTGCACTGTATAGGCAAAAAAAAATAAAAAATTGCTGGAGTGCTTCTTTAATGACGTTCTTAGCATTAAAGAGGCATAGTGGGAAAAGTAGGCTGCATTGGGGTAACCATACCAGAGCTGAAGAATGAACCAAGATGGAAGACAAACAATAAGTGGCACATCAGCTAAAACAGGTATACAAAAGGCAACACAAGAGCCTCTATTTTATTATGTAATAATAGCCTATGCTCAAAAAGGATTTGCTGGAGTGCCTCTTTAATGCGCTGCTTGCCCGCTCTGTGGGTTTTGGTGGCTTGCCTCCTTTTGTGAGGTTTGTAGTTCTGCCATATTCTTTCCATTTTGCTATAATGGATGTCATGCTGCTTCGTGGGATGTTCAAAGTTTGAAATATTTGTTTAAAAACACAACCCTGATCTATGATTCTTCACAACTTTGTCCATGTCACAGTCAGAGGGTATGTGGACCTGCTAGGCTGCTCCGCCATAGCGGAGTAGCAGCTGGCCAAACAGCATTCAATGATAGTCTTTAGGACAAGAGCACCTGGATAGAAGATTTGGCAGGCACTCGCCGTAGCAGACACTTGGCGTAGCAGACACGTGGTGTAACAGACACTTGGCACAGATGACACATGGCACAGATGACACTCGGCACAGATGATACTTGGCACAGATGACACTTGGCACAGACACTAGACTTCGCACTAGAATAAACACAATTACTGGATACGGGATACAGGATACGGGAACACAGGTGACAGAATACGACTAAGGGACCATTTGCAATAACGAATATGGGCAGACACAACAACGCTCAGGCAAGGGGGAAAAGGGCAGAGTTCTTTATATAGTCCAGGGTGCAAAGGGATTGGTTAGGGAACAATTACATTGGTGCAGCAGTGGGGAACTGCAGCCGCGTGTGCTGGCGTCTCCGGGGAGGGAAACGCCGGCAAGAAGAGAGTGTCCTGCGGTCGCGACTGCAGCACGTAAGTAGGACGTGCCGGCAGTCAGCGACCGTGGGCACAACAATACCAACCATTATGCCCCCTCTTCTTAGGTCCAGAGCATCAGAGGAACTTCTTGAAGAGAGTTGGGGCATCAATGTTCTCTTCTGGCTCCGAAAACCTCTCCTCAGGAGCAAACCCCTTCCAGTCCACCAGATAGAACATCTTTCCTCCTACTATCTTACAGTACAGGATCCCCTTCACCTCAAAGACGTTAGAAGACCACCGGGAGCAACTGTAAAATCAGAAGATTTAATGTAGCGGTTCAGGACCACTGGTTTTAGGAGGGACACATGGAACGAGTTGGGAATCCTGAGAGTAGGGGGCAGTTTAAGCTTAAAGTGAACAGGGTTTATTTGTTGGAAGACCTCGAAGGGGCCAAGGGAAACTTGGGAGCGAACTTGGGAGCGAACTTGTGAGACGGGATCTTAAGACAAATTTTTTTAGAAGACAGCCAGACATTGACTCCGGGAGAAAACTGAGTAGGAACTCTTCTTTTCCTATCGGCATACTTTTTCATGCGATCAACTGCCACAAGAATTTTGGACTTGTATGGCTGGACCGCACTGTTAGGTTGACCAGCGGGTTCCATGGCTTGAGCATACTGTCATGGCTATAGTGTATGTGAAGGTATGTGAGGGTCACTCTGCTGTAGCGGAGTAGCAGCTGGCCAAACAACAGTCAATGATAGTCTTTAGGACAAGAGTGCCTGGCGGACACTCTGCGTAGCAGACACTTGACATAGCAGACACGTGACGTAGCAGACCTGTGGCGTAACAGACACTTGGCACAGATGACGCTTGGCACAGATGGCACTTGGCACAGATGATACTTGGCACAGATGATACTTGGCAAAGATGACACTTGGCACAGACACTAGACTTCAAACTAGAGCAAACACGATTACTGGATACGGGAAACGTGATTCATGATACAGGAACACAGGATATAGTATACGACTAAGGGACCATTTGCAATAACGAACATGGGCAGACACAACAATGCTCAGGCAAGGGGGAAAAGGGCAGAGTCCTTTATATAGTCGAGGGTGCAAAGGGATTGGTTAGGGAACATTTACATTAATGTGCACGCTGGCCGTTTAAGGCCAGGATGAGCACGCTTGTCCACCCTACAGGCAGCTGTGGGGAACTTCAGCTGTGTGTGCTGGCGTCTCCGGGGAGGCAGACACCGGCAAGAAAAGAGTTTCCTGTGGTTGCTGCTGCCGGAGATAAGCAGGACAGTGTTGGAGTTGGTTTTACCAACTCAGGGGCCTTTCAGAGTAGGTGTATTTATACTGATATCATGTGTAGAGATGACTCCAAAGATCTTCACTGTAGATCTTTGGAGTTTCTTTAGTGTTATCATTTGTGTCTTTGTTACATCCTGGACTGTGAGTTTTGGTGGGCAGTCTTCTCTTGTCAGGTTTGTAGTTGTGCTATATACTTTCCATTTTGTTAGAATGGATTTAATGGTGCTCTGTGGGTTGTTCAAAGTTAGGGGTATTTTTAGATAAAACAACCCTGCTCTATACTTCTCCCCAACGTTGTCTCTGACCTGTTTGGAAAGCTCCTTGTTCTTCATGTGTCTTGCTTAGGGATGTTGCAGACTCAGGGGTCTTTCAGAACAGGTGGATTTATACTGACATCATGTGACAGATCATGTGACACTTTGATTGCACACAGGGGGAGCTTATTTATCTAATTGTGAAGACCTCTGAAGATAATTGTCTTGATCAGACCTTATTTAGGGGTTTCATAGAAATGGTGTGACTACATATTCACTGACCACTTTTCAGTTTTTATTTTTTAATAAATTTTTTTAAACATGGTATTTTTATTTTGCTGTGTAAAGGGAAGTGCTTTATATATTTATATCTATGTACATGTGAATGTATATATATATATATATATATATATATATATATATGTATATATATATATATATATATATATATATATATATATATATATATATTTGTCCCTTCAGAAAGGTGTATATTTAGACACCCTGGGGGATGGAAGCCATAAACAGTAAACTAATCCAGGAAGCAGGAAGTTCCAACTGCCCTCCCATCCCCCTACTAGATAATGGTATTCCATGAGGTAGCCATGAGGCCCAGGCCCGCCCCTTTCATGTGCATGAGTTGTGATGTCACACAGATGTGCACGGACAAGGTATCAGAGGGTCAACGGCCTCACACTCTCTCTCTTGTTCCTGCTCCCCGGCTCCACTAAGGGACTCCCCTTCCTTCCTGGTCTACTCTTACCTCATGGCCCTGATGGCCCCACTCCAACCTTGGACCAGATGAACTGCTAAGTATCTTCTCCCCTATACTCCCCTTGTTCTCCTTATCCTAATTATTAAACCTTAGTCTATAGGGAAAGTGGGACAGAAATAGTGAGTGTGTATTGTATTGTAACGTAACTGTATTCATATGTATGTTTAGGTATGTGGGTGGAGGCATAACATAGGATAACGTGTTTATACTGTACTACGTATAGTGTGAGTATACTCAGTATATATTAACGTGTTATATGTATTGGGGTATATTGATACTATAATGTAATCAGTTACTGTGTTCTGTGTTTGGTGTATTTTAGATATAAGTGTGATTATTGTTAGTAATAAATATTACCCTTTATTTACTATACAATTTTATTTATTGTACGGTCTTATTCCGTTGAGTAGAAGCAAAGCAAGTAGACGTTAGTATAAGGAAAAGGTAGGGGAACTAGGCATAACCCTAGTGACCCGGATTATAAAGGGGGTAGTAATAGTGGGTGACTCAAGGGTGGAACCCGCTATTATACCAGCCCTTTTACACACGAGCGTGGGTGTGTAGTGAGTACTCATTATATATATAGTTATATATCTGAGTCCTTTTTCATGCTGCAACAATTTGTACTATTTTGTTAGGCCCATTACATAAATTCACATTTAAAATCAATTTTCATTCCAGGTTGTAATGCAACTAGACAGGAAAAACACCAAGGGGATGAGTACTTTCACAAAGTAACCTAAAATTAATCTAATGACTTATGTGTTGTATAAGTGTAGTCTTTCTTTATATGTTTTGTTTTTGTTTTTTTTTCATCTTTAACCTCCTCAGTATTATTAATGTGACTGTCCTGATTTGTTTCATATGAATGTTTGCACTCATTGATTGTTGCTAGTCCCTATGAAGTCATTAGGATACAACTGGAATATTTTCTCAGTAAACAATCATTTATGCCTAATTATTTATTTCAATGTTTGGATACACAAGCACACAGACATATAAGTGAGTCCATATGGGTGCCTTTGGCAAATCACTGTAGATAACAGTTTGAATGTGATGTAAACATCTGTGTGATGTATCATGTAGCAAATTAGGTATGTGAGAATAATTTACACTACACTCACATAACAGCAGTGAAGTACATGTACACCTTTATATTGTCCTCTTTTGTGTGATGCAATGTATCAACAGTTCAACTATATTTAACATAACACCCTATATATTTAAGAAATATGTATACTAGTCATAAATTAGAATCAGATGTCAGAGACCGTTCAGTGTAAACAGTGTAGGTGATATATAGGGGAAACATTTATAGAACTATAGGTTAAATATATTTGTTTACAAAATGTAATAAAGCTGATATATATTTTTGCTGTTCCTTGCCATTTATAGAATTATTTGCAAGCTGGACAATTATCTCCAAGTGGTTTACTCCATCTAACCCCTTCTCACCGCAGCATGCTTTCATTTTTCATTTTAATTTTTTCTTCCCTCCTTCCAAGAGCCATAAATTTATAATTTTTCCGTCAAAATAGCCGTATGATGACTTGTATCTTGCGAGACAAGTTGTGGTTTTCAATGGCAACTATGAAAGTACCATATGATGTACTGAAAAACATTCACAAATTCCTCTATTGACTTTTGGGTTTTGATTTGATGGCGTTCGCTGTATGGGAAAAAAACAACATGTTAACTTTATTCTACGGGTCAATACAATTACGGCAATACCAAATTGATATTTTTTTGATTCTACTTTCACAACAGAAAAATGTTTTGTGTCGTTATATTCTGAGACCCATTAATTTCTTATTTTTCCTTTGGTGGAGCTGTGCAAGGGCTTGTTTTTTTGCGGGGCGAGCTGTAGTTTTATTGGTACGATTTTGGGGTACATACATAATTGTGATTATTTTTCATTACATTTTTTTGGGGAGGCAAACTGACAAAAAATCAGCAATTCTTTTCAACATGCGGGATAAATGTTATATTTTAATAGTTGTGATAATAACGGACGCAGAGATAGCAATTATGTAATTTTATTAAAATGTTTAAAATGTTTATTGTTTTTATACATATTTATTCTTCAAACTTTATCTCAATTATTTTTACATAGTTTTGTTTTGTTAATTTGAACATGCAATTGCTGGCCCGCTTGTACGTTACACTGCAATTAGAGATGAGTGAATCACTTCTAAACTAATCAAATTCAGTCCGAATTTCCCACATTTTTCAGATTCGCCAAAATCTAAAACTTTTGGGGATCATATACGGTGGAGGTCGAGAAGGGGTTAATAGATGTGTTTAAGTAGCTTTGTTTAACCCATAGAAAATTGTCTCACCCAGTGTTTTCAAGAACCCTTGGTCAGGGCTGGCCTTAGGTTTGATGGCGCCCATAACACATACATACTAGAACATACACACACAGAGACATATGTACACAGAAACATATACACACAGAAGCATATATACACTCATAGGCACTTACCAGCTCTCCTTGCTGATAGGCTCACAGGTTTCTTGCAGGGGTGGGCTGTGGACGGAGTTGTCTCCTCTCATGTGTGTAATGAGGAGCAGAGGACATAGAGCTCAAACATTATCAACAGAAATTGTACTTGAAGCATAAGTCAAACCATCAGGTATGACATAGTATATCAGAAAACCAAAAATATACCTGATGTAACAAATAACACCACGTAGGCAAAAATAAAATATGTAAATCTTTATTACCCCATACGGGAGAAGTTACCCACAAAAAACATACATCTAAAATACAAAAAACTAAAAACACCCCAGAAAGGAATGTGTATCATGTCCTATGGAAATGACCATATAATCTAACAAGATAATAGCATGAGATATATGAGTAAGTAGCCACAGGATCCAATGTCAAAATAATGGCAAGATATGACTCAAAATAATGCAATATATCAAGTTCTACAAACAATCTAGGTATCTAAGTAGATAGTCATTTACCCAAAGTGGACATGATAGGAGACACACTCCGATCCAAGGACCACCTCGACGCGCGTTTCGCTTCCTTCGTCAGGAGGTGCTTGGATCGGAGTGTGTCTCCTATCATGTCCACTTTGGGTAAATGACTATCTACTTAGATACCTAGATTGTTTGTAGAACTTGATATATTGCATTATTTTGAGTCATATCTTGCCATTATTTTGACATTGGATCCTGTGGCTACTTACTCATATATCTCATGCTATTATCTTGTTACATTATATGGTCATTTCCATAGGACGTGATACACATTCCTTTCTGGGGTGTTTTTAGTTTTTTGTATTTTAGATGTATGTTTTTTGTGGGTAACTTCTCCCGTATGGGGTAATAAAGATTTACATATTTTATTTTTGCCTACGTGGTGTTATTTCTTACATCAGGTATATTTTTGGTTTTCTCATAGAGCTCAAACAACCTGCCCAGTCGCAAAGCCCTAAGGCAAGCCCTGCCCTTGGTTTCCCTAGGACATGATTAGGGATTGCCCCGGGAATTCAGCAACAGCAAGACATGTCCCCTCTACAGTAGGAAAGGCAAAAGATG
The DNA here is from genome assembly GCF_050947455.1 of Rhinoderma darwinii. NCBI lineage: Eukaryota > Metazoa > Chordata > Amphibia > Anura > Rhinodermatidae > Rhinoderma > Rhinoderma darwinii. The sequence continues at coordinate 176,071,107 of NC_134688.1, forward strand.
TTAACCTGCTCAAAGATGTTTGACAAAGCACTCAACATATCTCCAAACTATAGCACTAGGCAAGATTTATAGAATGATTTACCTACGCCTACACCAAGCTTCTTTGAGCTTCTTGCATTGTAATGAAGTTGGCTATCAATGCCATAGAATGTTAAAAATGTAAGTAAAACCATGTTACGGAGTGCTCAGTGTACACAGAACTATGGGGCAAATTTACTAAGACTGGTGTTTTATATGCTTAGTTGGGTGTCGAGCACTGTATGAAGAAAAAAAGAGTAATCACAGCACCGGAGATTCAGAGTGAAGTAAATATGATGGGTGCAAGCCTCACAGGAACCTGATCCAAGGTCCCATGAATGGAAACCGTAAAATTCAAAAGACAAGGCAGCACATGCAAAATAAATGGGAATTTATTCACCCACAAGTGCAACGTTTGAGTCCAACAGGACCTTTCTCAAGCATGTATAAAGGCATTCTCCATATATTATGACAAGTTTATTGATGTAGTCTTTTTGTGATTTTCTATTGTTAGTAAGAAGCCCGCAGGAGTAGAATGCAGCTATTAATTAATAGACGAACATCTTTTTAAGAAAATTGTCGCATCTTCTGCTGTCCATGGGCCAGAAAGGGACATCAGTGCTCGGTTCTTTATGACACAGTCCTGTGCGTGGAGAAAAATACAGGAATCCATTGTAGGCCTCAGTCTGGGGTATATACATAAAAAAAAAATTTAACATCTCCTGCCATATATTTCGGCATACATATACGTTGCGTTTAAAGGGGTTGTCCAGGAATACATTTTATTTAAATTCTAACTTAATTGGACATATTTAAGTACATTTCTAATATAATGTCTGTTTACCTGTGGCAGATTTACTCTGTTCTGATCTGCGGTCACGTGACCGCACCGAGAGTAAATTTTTCATTTCATGTGACGTTACGAGTCTTTGCTCAGCCAGCGCTTCCGGCTGAGAAAGGCATGGCGGGTCATCAACTACATTTACAGGCAGTGGGCCAGGTGGATGTTTCATGAGCTCTTCAGAGCTCCGCCTCCTCTGGTCCTGCTGCCTGTAAACATAGTTGATGACGCGCCGTGTCTCTACACAGCAGGAAGTACACGGAACGTCGTCTCTGCTTGTACACGCCCCCTCCTCCTCCTATCTCAGAGTTCCCGCACTGCCTGCCCGTCTCCTCTAATCTCCCACTCTGCCCCCCCATGGCCCCCACCCCACCCGCACCCCCACTCGTGGAGCCTCCCCGAGGTGGCGGCACCCCCCTGATGGTATATACAGTTATTACAGGGGTTATATAAATACAAGGATGATGGGGGATATATACAAGAATGTTGGGGCCATCATCCCTGAATATAATTCCCATCGTCCCTTTGCATAACTCCCATCATCCCTGTGTATTACCCCCTTCAACACTGTATATAACCCCCATCATCCCTGTATATAACTCCCATCATCCCTGTGTATTACCCCATCATCCCTGTATATAACCCCTATCATCCCTGTGTATTACCTCATCATCCCTGTATATAACCCAGATCATCCCTGTGTATTACCTCATCAGCTGTGTATATAACCCCCATCATACCTCTGTATTACCTCATCATCCGTGTATTACCTCATCATCCCCGTGGATGATGAGGTAATACGCGAAGGATGGGGGTTACATACAGGGATGATGATGTAATACACAGGGATGATGAGGGTTATATGCAGTCATGATGAGATAATACACGGATGATGAGGTAATACACAGGGATAATGGGGGTTATATACAGGGATGAGTATAACCCCCATCATCCCTGTGTATTACATCATTGTCCCTGTATATAACCCTGATCATCTCTGTGTATTACCTCATCATCCCTGTATATAACTCCATCATCCTGTGTATTACCTCATCATCCTTGTATTACCTCATCATCCCTGTGGATGATGAGGTAATACACGGGTGATGAGGTAATACACAGGGATGATGGGGGTTATATACAGGGATGATGATGATAAAATACACAGGGATGATGGGGTTATACACAGGGACGATGAGGTAATACACAGGGATGATGGAGGTTATATACAGGGATGATGAGGTAATACACAGGGATGATGGGGTTATATACAGGGATGATGAGGTAATACACAGGGATGATGGGGTTTATACACAGGGATGATGAGGTAATACACAGAGATGATGGGGGTTATATGCAGGGATGATGGGGTTATATACAGGGATGATAAGGTAATACACGGATGATGAGGTAATACACAGGGATAATGGGGGTTATATACAGGGATGATGCGGTAATACACAGGGATTATGGGGGTTGCATATAGGTTCTATACTGGTATGATAGAGTTATATCATCCCTGTATATAACCATGATCATCCCTGTGTATTACCTCATCATCCCTGTATATACCCCGCACCATCCCTGTGTATCACTCATCATACCTGTGAATGATGAGGTAATGCATGGATGATGGGGTTATATACAGAGATGATGAGGTAATACACAGGGATGATGGGGTTATATACAGGGGGGATGAGGTAATACACAGAGATGATGGGGGTTATACACAGGGATGATGAGGTAATACACAGGGATGATAGGGGTTATATACAGGGATGATGGGGGTTATATACAGGGATGATGATGTAATACACGGATGATGAGTTGATACACAGGGATGATGGGGGTTATATACAGGGATGATGAGGTAATATGCAGGGTTGATCGGGGTTATATACAGGGATGATGAGGTAATACACAGGCATGATGGGGGTGCCATATAGGTTGTATTCAGGTATGATTGAGTTATATCATCCCTGTGTATAACCCCCCCCATCATCACTGTGTATTACATAATCATCCCTGTTTATAATCCCATCATCCGTGTCTATAACCACAACATCCCTGTGTATTACCCCCAATATCCCTGTGTATTATCCCCACATTCCTGTATATAACCCCCATCCCCCTGTGTGTTTTTTACTGGGAGTGTGTGACAGTATGCAGGGAGCTGGGTGACTGTAATTAGAGCAGGGAATGACACTGTGAACAGAGCGGCATGGCAGTATGCAAATAGCTGAGATGCTGTGGAGGGAGGAAGGGGGAATGTAAGCTGTCTCCTCAGATGCAGCAAGGGATTATGGGTATGGTGGGTTACTAGACAGGAAACAGCCAGGACCAGAAGCAAAGGATGTAAACAAACAGGAAATGCAGCAGGGATGATTTAGATAAAACAGAAACTGGGTAGAAAGTATGTAGGGGGTTTTAGGGAAGGCAAACCATGGCTGGGGGACACTTTTTAGAAAATATTTTTTTGCTGGCCAACCCCTTTAATAGGTTAATTGGCTTCTCATGTTCTATGTTTGTACCAGAGATAGGGAATATAGATTGTCAGCTCCATTGAGAACACGAAGTAATGACAATATCTATAATGGGAAAAGGTAGAACAGCAACACATTATCTTTGCCAGGTGCATAGCTGTACCAAGGCAGGCCCACTCATCTTTATGGCAAACATTGAAATAAATTTTTCTATCAACTGAAACATTGCACATGAGCAGGGGTTGGACTTAAATTTTTAACAACAGGTTCTCTAATTTTCCAACAAAGATATATGTGCATGAGGGGGGGTTGCGGTGTGTCGCACCATCGAAATTTATTACGATTCTAATGATCAAATAACAAAAAATACAATATTTAAAATACACCATATATTATTGTGGACTCTAAGTAAATAGTTTTGTATGTATCAGTAATATCTTAGAAACTTTCCAAGCTTGTGTGGCTTCCCGTCCATAATGTTTACCTGGTTTGCCACTCTATGTATACAAATACATAAGCATACCTACCTACCTACCTACCTACAGTGCCCATCTTGGTATATTAAACACTCGTTACATATAGACCTATATGTGCACATTTAGTACCAAAGCGTGCTCAGCCCATTTAGTTAGGCGTGAGTAGAGTGGAGGACAGTGCGGTGTGCGCAGTACGCCGTGACAAATCTTCTAGCTAATGTACATATATACAGCACCAGGACCAACAAGTGAATTTCTTTGAATTTGACAAAATTATTGTAAATTTGAAGACTTTAAAGGCGAGGCTCAAGATTTAACATCCTGTTTCATAAACAGGGGGTACCCTAAAAAATGTATAAAAAAAGGATATAATAGAGACATAAGGTATAATAGGAGGGAAATCCTTGACAGAGTGAAAAGAGATAAGAGTGATAATAGAGTACGATTTATTTCAAGGTATGGATCCCACGGGAATTTGCTACGCAATTTTACGAGAAAAAATTGGCCACATTTACCTTTGGACAAAAGGATTGGTTCAATAGTTGGGAACACTCCAAATATGGTTCCAAGGAAGGCCCCAACCTTGAAAGATCTTTTAGTGAGTTCTGAATTCAAAAGAAAGACCCTAGATAATGAAACATGGTTAAAAAAAATGCCCAAAAGGGATGTATATGTGTGGTTCTAGCATTTGTTGCAAATATGCCCTTAAGTCTGTTACGTTTTTTGATAGTCAACATAAAAAAGAATTCAGGGTTCAAAATTTTATAACTGCCGTTCAACTATGGTGGTGTATTCGATCATATTTCCATGTGGTAAACAATACATTGGAAAAACTAAGTGAACACCTCTCAGATATTATAAAAGGTGAAATAAAAAATCCATTGGCAGCACATTTTAAAATACATCATAAACAATTGCCTACTGGTCTACAATTTATGGGGATTTACCAATTATTGGGAGACAGGAGGGGTGGTGATCGCAACCATATCCTTTTACAGAAGGAAACCATGTGGATTTACACATTGGAAACTCTAAATCTCAGGGGATTAAATAATGAAATAAAATGTAATAAGTTTTTATGACACCCTTTTCTTTTGGTGGCGGATGCGTGGATTTTCGCTGGGCTGGCTGTATACCAGCGTCCCAGGCTTTCGCCACGCACCAACTACCAAGCTGCTTATTCCCAAATTGTCTGATTTGGTGTGACCTAGAGATATATTTGAAAAATTCTCCCTTTCTTTAATAAATAGAGTCCTCCCTCTTGAAATACTCTTATGATGGGATAAATTTGTATGATTAATGGATGATCTCTGCCTCTGAGTGGTGCGGACCTGGTCCTTTTAAACTAAAATTTGAATGGACTTACTCCCTGCCATCCGGAGGCAGACGTCATGCGTTGTAGGATATTTTCTCTCATCTTAAAAATGAATGGGTATCCCATTATTATGAATTCATGGGCATGCCCCTGGTTGGTGGGGACCCGGTCCAATTGCCGGAATTGGCTTAGGACGGGTTACCTACCACCCCATGGAACCATGGACTCCTTCAAAACTATTAAAATTGTTTAATTTGATTATTTTTTCATATATTACAATTTTCATTTTTGCTATATTTCATTTAGTTATTTATTATTTTTTTCCAATTTAGTTAAGGTTATTATTTTTTATTATTTAATTTTTATATCTTATTTCTTATTCAGGACATCGCTGACCACCTACAAATATGACAGGGACAAAAAAATGACACATTGTATTGATTGTGGGTATATATTTTAAATACGTTTATATATGTATATCTCCTTATATAATTGTTTGATTGAACATTTATGAGAATTTACAAAAATAGGAAAAACATATATATGATTTTGTGTCTCTAATACGAATCTCTGCAATAGAATTTACATTCGGCACTATAAAGATGCCAGACTCTACTGCATCTATGAAATGGCTCTGAGGAAATCCCGGTCCGGGATGAAACGCGTCAGCTGATCAATCAATTTGCATCTGGCAGGTAGTGACGTCAACCTTGCCCTGCAGTCTCCGGCAGTGTTGAGAGCACCACGTGGAAAACAGCACAGTACGATCTTGTACTTCTCTGGTAAAAGTGTGCTTCCTTTTAAACCTTGTTCTCTTCCATATGTAATCTCGGCTGCCTCCGAGCATTTGGAAGTTGAAACCCTACAATATACATGAGCCCTGTGATGGGTTGGACACACAAGAGCTCTTTCGTAATAATCATTGATGTCCATTGGGAGATCTGGGAGGAAAAAATCTGACCGGACTGGTCTAAAAACATATTACCATTCACCCTTGCTCCTGAAGATAGGACGTAATTTAAAGGAAGGAATCTCCAGTATATCCCTACCCTAGTTATGAAAAACCTACATACAGATGAGTATGAAATGGACATAAAGTTAACAATTGAGTTCATATTGTTATTGCCATCATATCAGATGCCAGCTCCTGATTGAAATATACAAATATGAAAAAACTGCAAGTGTGAATTGAAACCAGCGTTTTCTTTAAACAAAGTAAAATGTTCTTGCTAAGTGTCTTATCTGAGTTCTCCTATATTGTATGTATAAAGTCAACACCTCTCAAAGTATATTTTATGACATATTATCGTTCATAGAGGGGAATAAGTTAATGTAAGCATTGTTATAGGTATATGTGTAATGACGGGGGTAGGGAAACGGACAAGTGAGCCCTAATCTACCCGCCACTCTGTCCCTGCCTACTTGCAACGACCCGCCCTAGGCGACGGGGTACAACTGGGCGGCGGTCTGTACGCTCAGTAAGTGCAAGAGACAAACAGACAAGGGAACACAAAGCAAAGGGAAATGGGGCAGTTGCCCACGGCAACACCGTGAGCAACAAGAGTGGTGAACGAGCCGAGTCAAACCAGGAGTGCACGAGGTACCAAACGCAGAGCAGGAGAGTAGTCAGAAAGCCAGGGTCAGTATGGAGCAGGATCAAATAGTCAGAAGCTGTAGCTGGGCCAGGAAACCACACGAGAAGAATCACAAGCAAAGGAGGAACAGGAAAGGCAGGTATAAATAGACAGAGGGCGGGAGCTAGCTCCGTCTGGCCAGGCTGCGATAGGCTCTCCCACTCCTAAGCCTGCCACCTTTGTGAGTGAGGTCCGTAAGAGGCTTAGCGATGACCGAGAAGTTAGCAATAAATCTCCTGTAATAATTAGCGAACCCCAAGAAACACTGTAACGCCTTCAGGGAGGCAGGTTGGACCCATTCCGCCACAGCCTGGACCTTGGCGGGGTCCAAGCGGAATTCATGAGGAGTGAATGGTAACTCCTGTACCCCAAACAAACATTTTTCGGTTTTCACAAACAGTTTGTTTTCCCGAAGGACCTGGAGCACCTTCCTGACATGCTCAATGTGGGAGGACCAGTCCTTGGAAAACACCAGTATGTCATCAAGGTACACTACAAGAAATACCCCCAGGTAATCTCTTAAAATCTAATTTATGAAATTCTGGAAGACCGCAGGAGCATTACACAACCCAAAGGGCATGACGAGGTATTCGAAATGACCTTCGGGCGTGTTAAACGCAGTCTTCCACTCATCCCCCTCTTTGATGCGGATAAGGGATATACGCCCCCCGTAGATCAAACTTAGAGAACCATTGGGCCACCTGAACCTGATTAAAGAGATCAGGAATCAAAGGAAGGGGATACTGGTTCCTTACAGTGACCTTATTCAAGTTACGGTAGTCAATGCATGGCCTAAGACCACCATCCTTCTTCCCTACGAAGAAGAAGCCAGCACCTACCGGAGAAGTAGAGGGGCGAATGTAACCCTTGGCCAGGCATCCCTGGATATACTCTCTCATGGCTTCACGTTCGGGACAAGAAAGATTAAATATCCTACCCTTAGGGAGCTTAGCTCCTGGTACCAATTCGATAGCGCAATCGTATTCTCTATGAGGAGGTAACACTTCGGAGGCCTCCCTAGAGAAAACATCAGCGAAGTCCTGAACAAACTCAGGTAGCGTGTTCACCTCCTCGGGGGTAGAAATAGAATTAACAGTAAAACATGACGTCAAGCATTCTTTACCCCATTTGGTAAGCTCCCCAGTATTCCAGTTAAACGTGGGATTATGCAACTGCAACCAGGGAAGGCCTAAAACCAAATCGGACGATAATCCCTGCATCAACAGTACAGAGCACTGCTCCAAATGCATGGAGCCAACAAGGAGTTCAAAAACAGGGGTATGCTGTGTAAAATAACCATTAGCAAGAGGAGTGGAGTCGATACCCACTACCGGGACAGGTTTAGGCAAATCAATTAAAGGCATAGCTAGAGACATGGCAAATTCCACAGACATGATATTAGTAGAAGACCCTGAATCCACGAAGGCACTGCCGGTAGCAGACCTACCCCCAAAAGAGACCTGAAAGGGAAGCAAGATTTCATTACGTTTCATATTTACGGGAAATACCTGTGCGCCCAAGTGACCTCCCCGATTATCACTTAGGCGCGGAAGTTTTCCGGCTGCTTATTCTTACGCCTAGGACAGTTGTTCACTTGATGCTTGTCATCCCCACAGTAGAAGCAGAGACCATTCTTCCTGCGGAACTCTCTACGTTGTCGGGGGGACACGGAGGCCCCGAGTTGCATAGGTACCTCCGAGTCTTCCGTGGAAGAGCGAAGCAACGGGACCTCGGGAGGCATCATGGGGGAGTCAGAGGGGAAAACACAAAAACGTTCAAGTTGTCGTTCCCTGAGACGTCGGTCAAGTCGTACCGCTAAAGCCATAACCTGGTCAAGGGAGTCAGAAGAGGGATAGCTAACTAGCAGGTCTTTCAGGGCGTTCGACAGACCCAACCTAAACTGGCACCTTAAGGCTGGGTCATTCCACAGAGAAGCTACGCACCACTTCCTAAAGTCAGAACAATACTCCTCAACAGGTCTCTTACCCTGACGTAAGGTCACCAGCTGACTCTCAGCAAAGGCAGTCCTGTCAGTCTCGTCATAAATGAGTCCGAGAGCAGAAAAGAAACGATCAATGGAGGAAAGTTCAGGGGCGTGAGGAGCCAAGGAGAAGGCCCACTCTTGGGGCCCTTCCTGGAGCCGGGACATAATAATACCCACCTGCTGGCTCTCAGAACCTGAGGAGTGAGGCTTTAAGCGAAAGTAGAGCCTACAACTCTCCCGAAAGGAGAGAAAAGTCCTCCGGTCCCCTGAGAACCGGTCAGGCAACTTGAGGTGGGGTTCAAGAGGTGAGGTGACGGGCACTACCATGGAAGCGTCAGGCTGGTTGAGTCAGGGCCTGGACCTGTAGGGAGAGACCCTGCATTTGCTGAGCCAGGGTCTCAAGGGGGTCCATAGTAGTGTCAGGGACCAGGGTAGACTAGGTATAGGGGCTTGTGATTATGTAATGACGGGGGTAGGGAAACGGACAAGTGAGCCCTAATCTACCCGCCACTCTGTCCCTGCCTATTTGCAACGACCCGCCCTAGGCGACGGGGTACAACTGGGCGGCGGTCCCTATGCTCAGTAAGTGCAAGAGACAAACAGACAAGGGAACACAAAGCAAAGGGAAATGGGGCAGTTGCCCACGGCAACACCGTGAGCAACAAGAGTGGTGAACGAGCCGAGTCAAACCAGGAGTGCACGAGGTACCAAACGCAGAGCAGGAGAGTAGTCAGAAAGCCAGGGTCAGTATGGAGCAGGATCAAATAGTCAGAAGCTGTAGCTGGGCCAGGAAACCACACGAGAAGAATCACAAGCAAAGGAGGAACAGGAAAGGCAGGTATAAATAGACAGAGGGCGGGAGCTAGCTCTGTCTGGCCAGGCTGCGATAGGCTCTCCCACTCCTAAGCCTGCCATCCTGAGTGGTGGAAGCTGGAGTCAGTCTCAGAGACATAGACTCAGGTGCAGACTGATTACCTATGGGCGTATACACAGAAGTTGTGCCTGGCAGATCCTTTACAATATGTGTTTGTATCCTGGCCAGTAGACATTTTAATTAAATATTGTGTACATCCTGTTTGGAAAAAGTATGTATATCCAAACTTTCCCTCTCTTTCTGAAAAAAAATCTATAGTATAAAAAAGAAAAAAAGATAGAGATAAAATAGTAAAAAATCTTTTTATAGAATTTAATAAAAAAATATATATAATGATTTTTATCCCAAAGAGTGCCTAGTTGGTTTTTGGAAAAAAATATATATATTTTTTTCTTTTTGAACATAAATACAGCACTAGAACCAAGCCCAGTATATAAATACAGCCCCAGAACCAAGCTCAGTACATAAATACAGTACCAGAACCAAGCTTAGTACATATATACCACACCAGAAATCATTTGCAAATTCAGTTTTACATCTGCCATATTCTGTACGTTTGTACAGCGTAAAATTAGCCTTAACAGCATGGCCTTAACAATGGTAAGGGTATGCTGAGAGTTGATGTTTCAGAAAAAAAGAAAGATAGCACACATCATCGTGCTTCAGATCATACAGTGACTACAGTAGTACTGATCAGTCAGAGGGTGAATAAACATTTACATTCAGTGACTCACAGCTAACGTCTTCTAATATTCTAGTCGTTATTTTTCTTTTTTATTCTTTATTCGGTCCAGACATCCATGACGACTACTCCCAGCCACTACCCATTTCTGCAGAGTATGACACTCAGATGTGATTGGTTCCTCACTTTCCCAACACATCCACATCTATAAACTTAGGCAAAATCATCATGGTGCCACACACTATGCCCCTGAATGTAATAGTACTACACCCTGTGCAGCTGTATATAAAAGCATCATACACTGTATCCCGGAATATACCGCCACACACTGTGCCCCTGAATATACTACCACATACTGTGTTCCTATATACAATCATGCCACACACTGAAATAAAGCACTACACATTTAGTGCCCCATAACAATAGTACCATATGCTGTACTCATGAATATACCACCACAGTGCCCACTGTAGATAATACCCCACACAGCACCCCCTGTATATAGAGCCGCTCACAATGCCATCTAAAGATAATCCCCCCACACATTGCCATCTTTAAACAGTCCCATCTGTAAATAGTGCCCCACACAGTGCCATCTGTAAATAGTGCTCCACACATTGTGCCATCTGTAAATAGTGCCCCACACAGTGCAACTGTAATAATTACCTCACAAGGTGCCATCTGAATATAGTGCCCCACACCGTGCCATTTGAAAATAGTGCCCCCCACGCAGTGCCATCTGTAAATAGTGCCCCCACACAATGCCATCTGTAAATAGTGTCCCACTCAATGCCATCTGTAAATAGTGCCCCCACACAGTGACATCTGTAAATAGAGCCCAAAACAGTGCCATCTGTAAATAGTGCCCCTCATAGTATCATTTGTAAATAGTGCCCCATGGAGTGCCATCTGTGGATAGTGCCCTCCTGCATTGCCATCTTTAGGTAGTGTCCCACACAGTGCCATCTGTAAATAGTACCCAACACAGTGCCATCTGTGGATAGTGCCCCCAAGCAGCGCCATATTTAGTTAGTGCCCCACACAGTGCCATCTGTAAACAGTAATCCCCACACAGTTCCGTTTGTAAATAGTGCACCCCACACAGTGCCATCTGTAAATAAGGCCCCCCCACACAGTGTCAAATGGAAATAGTGCCCCACACATCAAATCTGTAAACAGTGCCCTCCATTGTTATTCAGTGATGCAGGCCATCTCCAGCCGAACAGCGGTGGTGGCGCGAAGACAACGTCATCACATCAACGGCATCATAGGTAAAGCACCAAATGTCGAAGCAGGGAACTGATAGTTCCCTTGCCTCAAAAGTGACTGTTCAATTGTATACACGTACTAAGGACGCGGATAAAATTGATTGCATGGGGACCGAGGTTGGTTCCCACTTCTCCCGGGCACCGCAAACTGGCTGTAATTTTAACAACCGATTTTGCGCGAACTGGGGAGGACCGCCGGTACCCACCCCTGCACATGAGTCTTTTATAAAACACACAGCTTTTTAAAAAATGGATGTGAGGATTAGATGAAATTTCTTTGTACAATAGCTGTAAAGCACTGCAGAATATGTTAAAGCTATATAAGCAACAGTGGAAAAATTGAAAAATCCTAACAGCACAAGATGCACACACACACAGCAGCATTAATGCCTGCTCTCTATCTGTCCATGGACATGCATGGCCACTCCCTTGGATATTAGAGAACAACACTGCTGGAAATTTATTAAGAATTGCATGTCAAACGCCAGCCTTAAACTAATATAGGTCGACAGAGAATGTGCCAAATACATATAGAGATGGACACATCTTAATATATTTAGCGCATCTTTGGTTATCCGTGCGACAGAAATGCAGATCTACGCCTGCTATAAGCAGATGTAGATTTGCAGCTTCTGGCGTAAATTATGAAAAATCTGTTGTTCTGGTGGTGCTCATCCAATTCGGCACAACTCTGCCTCCTTTTCATGTCACTTTTGGGAAAGTGGTTAGAAAAGTAAAAAGTTGCATATTGTAGCCCAACTATGGCGCGCGCCAAAATGTGCAACTTTTACACCAGAAAAATTGTGTAAATCTGGCATTACCCATTGATATAGTCATATTTCTAAAGTGTTGAGAAAGGAGGGCGTGGTGTAGCTGTCAGGTCCGTATTTCACACCCAATAACCACCTCTGTAAATTGAAAGCTGAAGGCATGCCTGGAGAGAAGTACACCACACAGATGTTTGGTACAGCTTCCCTCTCTGTCAGGAGGAAGACTGAAAAACTTTTTATTCAGAACAAAGAAACACAGAAAGAGACACATGCCTCCTCCCCAGAGATGTGGGAGTGCCCAAGCCCCCACCATTTTCTCAGACTCACTCTTCTTGCATTCCAGGGGGCGGTGTCTTCCATAGGTGTGTCCGACATGAACAAAGAACTTGTTATATATGTCAGTATATTACACAAAGAACTGAAATGTATATACATATGTGTGAGGATAATATTTTTCAAACAATATACTAGTATTGATCCCTGACAGTCCCCCCCTAAAAATATTATTACTCTATCCCTGAGTCTTGCCTAGCAACCTACCACTGACCACTCAAACCAGACGGGTAGGGGTTTTGGATTTCTTCACCAGCTTGAGACGAGCTACTCCTGATGAGTAACCCCCCTTTGTACCTGGACTTCCAAGGTGTTGGAGTGGTCCTAACTTTCCCTATTCTCCTCTGGATACAGGATGGTTGTCTTGATATAATCTACAAACCGCTGCTGGTTGTAATATATATATATAATTAATCCGGTCTACATTTTATTAATGGTAACAATTGTCGCACTGTCACTTACTGTCCTAATGGGACTTTTACCCCTGCAGATATAACAGGTCATGGGCAGCACAGTGACCTTCATCTCACACCTTCACATAAAACTCCTCAGATCGTAATTTGCAACACCGTGGCATATGTACACACATTATAATTATAAACCTCAGAAATTATAAACAATAGGGCCTCAACTAATAATCATAATGCTATCACCCTCAGGTTTCGGGTCCCATCAGTTCATTACCAGTCCTGTACACCATCGTCTTCTTCTTCTCCTGTCTTCTGCTCTTCACTGACTGTCACCCTCAGGGTAACCCACACAATTGTGGAGTCAGACTACGTTGGTGTCCAGTGGGGGAGTTATTATTACCCCCTCCTAGTCACTTACTTATCAAAACACTTGATCCTGCTGACGGATTCACTCACACATCTGTACTCTTCCTCTGGCAAGTTACTTGTCTGGGCGGCCGCTTAGAATTGTGACACTGCCGTCAGTTCATGATAAACGCGTTGTAGTGGCTCAGGCTGCGCCTGCCGCATCTCAGTGATGGAGTTCATCGTGTTAAAAGTCTTTTAGTTCATATTTACTGGCACTTGCTGGGGACCCCCAACTCTTGTCAATTGTTAAAATAAATACTAATCTGGTGATAACATCCTCCGCATACACTATAAACGTTGTTCTAAGTACATACAATAATGTCAGGCCCTTAAACGACATCAAACACCTTTATATATATATATATATATATATATATATATATATATATATATATATAAAAGGAAAAACTTCTCTGTTACAATGGACAGTGCACCTAGAAGATGTGTAATTATTGGGTACTTCATTTGCACTTGGTGATACTCTTTCAGCAGGATTTGTACCTTGATCTCAGCTGATTGCCTAGAACATCTCCACCTCACAGAAACATACACAGATTACACATGTTTATTTGACAAGTGTCTCAAACCAATTTTTCTTACTCTAATCTGGTTCGTTCTACCTGGGAAGGCCTCTCAAGGTCGGTTCTCTTCATGGGAGGCGTCATAAGGTTGGCACCGGTCTGCCAGGACTGTTCTGTAGGCAAATCAAAAAGCTCTAACAGAATTTAGCAGTGACAGCTGTAAAACCTGGGACATACCAATTAGATCTTACCAAATCGATCCTTGCAGTCTTGGGGCATATGTGAGGTCATACACCATCAATGCAAGTGCCATCAAGAGTGCCTTGGGTGTTACCGGTTTACCTTCCTTTATCCGTCCACATTCTGTCAGAATCTGGTTCTCACGCCTTCCGCTCCCAGTTGGACTCTTCCTGTGGAGAACAAGCTTTTCATAGCCTAATCAGTAATTGATCTTAATCAGATAATTAACTTGAAGAAAAACATTAACAATGACAGATTTATGTTAAACGTTCACACTGGTCAGTAACTAAAACTGATACCTACAAACTGATTCTTCTTCTTTATATACATACCTATACTTACACATATACACTGCACAGAATTCTCTGCTCCAAAATTTTTCTTTCACAACAAAAATAAAAATAAACAAATAAAAATGTTTTCTAATGGGAATATTCCGCTTCTGTACCTTTTATCTGAAGCATGACTCTAATAGTCCAATGCTAAGGCTGGTCTAGAACTTTACATAAAACTTAACTTCAGAATTTAATATTCCCACAACACTTCTTAAATACAGTTATTAAACAAACTAACTTTGGGACAACGTCTAGAGAACTGCTAACATCTTATCATTGTACAAACATCAGGTCAATACTTGGGATAACACTGTTCCCCCGTCACTTACACACAACGTCTGCAGTGGGGAAGATACCGGCCGGGCTTCAGGCCCCCCTGAGAACAGATCTACACACACGAGCACACTGTCATACACTTCTACCTCGGGTAGTTGTATGTTCTGCAGTCGCTGGGACTGTTAATCTGGCCGGGCTGCACTTTTCACAGGTACCTTTGCTGTTTTACTTATGTCATGCCGTACGCACATCATGCCGGCTGCTACAAACCTAGTGGTGGCATTATTGTATCCAGGGACAAGCCAATTTACTTACACCTGGCTGCACATATCCTTGTTGTCAGGTCTGTCTTCTCTCGCTCTCTCAATTGGCTTACCCGATGATCCAATAAAGTTCCTACTACCAATGGGCCCATAATTGTGGGCGATGCCAAAAGCGTACCTAATGTCAGTGTAGATGTCGGCCGTCTTACCTTCTGCCAGGTTACAGCCTCAGCGAGCACCTGCAGCTCCGCTCCTTGAGATGAACAAGAAGGTGAGAGTGGTTTCTGGATGATTTACCTGGTGCCCCTTATCCTGTCTTGTACATATTGTATAATAAAATATCTCTTTATTACAAATTTACATTAAAAACCCATGTCACATATAGATAGAACATCTCAAAGGGGTGGCGTCTTCATCCTCTAAAATAAAACCAAATGTTATACACTTCTCCACACTCATCTGATAATCCAGAATACTTTGAGAATCTCACTTTTATCAGGTTCTGCAAATAATTGATTAATACAAAAACAAATAAAAATAAAACATTCCTAAAAACTTTACATCAAATTAACAATGTCCAGACAATTTTTGTTTTGCCTTCTCCCTCATCTAAATCCATAAAGACTCGTGTGAGTGACGTCACCTCTGCGTCCTGTGTAACTTTGCTGGAGGGGGATGGTCTCTTACACAATACCTCATATTGGGTGGAGACTACAGCACAGCTTACCCAGTGCCATATTCACCGTTCTGGAAAGATCTGGAACCATCTACACAGAAAAACCTCAAAATGTAGGTTACTCTCATACACATTTAATCTGGATTACTCATTGGGGTCTCTTACACATTTTTAGATCTCCTGAAACCAAATTAATTAACTCAAAACAAACCAAAATTGTACCTGATCAGTTCCTTCACCATTCCCCCCTTTGTGGACTCTGCGAAAGTAATGTAGCAGAGTTCAAAACTACATCTCAACATAACACTAGTTTAACCCCCTGTAATGTACAACAGCCTGAAACAAAAATGACTTTTTCCTGACAAATACATTTGATCTTTACAATGACATAATTTATGTGTGAAATCAAAAACAAAACAATTGTAGTTAGTTATTCAATAAAACAGAAAATATTATCTCTGATAACATTAATTACTGCAAACCAATAAACTGTATATAAAAATAGGGAACGGTGGGGGCACATACATTTTCAAAACCCCGTGTCTCACAGTATCTGTAGTTTAATACATCTGAATTATCAAAACACATGAAATCTGATCACATCATAACACATAAATATCGGAACTTTTATAAACAACAGTGCATGCGCAAAGAGAATACATTTATTTCGGTTTGTAGACATTACTGATATATATATATATCTAGCAGTGCATATTGTAATCCCTTTGTCCCATCAGCCCTGCAGACTGCACCCAGTCAGCCCCCTCCTCCTCCTAAACACAGCACACTACAGGGGAGAGGGAGGGGGGTCACACACTCACAGCTTCTAACAGAGTCCAGTCTCACAATCTTAACACTTTCAATGCCGGCAAAACAACATACGTATCTGCAATCATTCATCACACCATTGTATAGGAATTATCTATGTTCAAAACATCAACCACATAATCTGTAACAGTACAATCTGTCGGCCACCATCTCTATATTATGATGACGTGTTGTTTCATCAGTGAACTAGACTGGAACTTCTGTAAATAGAAAAGACACTACAAATGACAAAATTAACAAGGCGATTATTTCATACTGATTTGGTTGGGCCGGGCGTGGCCACATCAGGGGTGGGTGGTGGGGGGCAGCCTCTCCCATTGGAAACACATTGTGCAGCTGTAAGGGGGGGTTCCCCACCCACAATGAGGACACACTCAACATGAGGTACGGACACCATTACCAGGCGTCGGCTGGTCCTGTGTTTTCTAATACATATAACATACAATACCTTTCTTATTCCTAACTTCCATTCACTTCACCAAATCATGAATAGGATCAGGTGATCCTAATGATTTGAATATGGACCGTAAACCATCCATTCTAACAGTCTATATTATACACGTAACTTATATAACAATTTTCGGTCTACAACTCTCTGGTCTGGCCACTATATTACCTACAATTTAATACACGACTTAACAGTTTTTTGTTTTTTTTTCAGTTTATACACCCCGCATGCGCCTTATCGCATGACTTATCAGTGTTTTTGCACTTCTCACGTCTTATCACACATGTACTTATGCCCGCGTTCCTATCCACGACTTATCACACATGTACTTATGCCCGCGTGCCCCTGTATAAGACAGGTTATAATACTATCCACGACTTATCACACATATATATTGTGTCCGCGTATTTTCTATCTAGTCCCTAATTACCCAGAGGATGGTTAGTCGGGCGCGACTAAGGTCTCACAGGTTTTTGACCTCACAGCGGAAAATATCACCTCTGTCGCCTGAGATAATCCAGGAAATCAACAAAAGTTTTCTACAGATCGCCACAAGACTGTCCACTAACACAGATAAGACGAAGATTTATAAAATCAATTTGCTTACCGTGTTATTGCGGAGGTGATCAAATTCCTTCAGTGGGCAACTTTGAGTTATCTGTTTCACCCTGTGATTGTCGATTGTCCGGATTTTGATATTTCCTCGAGTGAGGTGCCATCTGGGGTGCCAAATGTCAGGTCCGTATTTCACACCGAATAACCACCTCTGTAAATTGAAAGCTGAAGGCATGCCTGGAGAGAAGTGCACCACACAGATGTTTGGTACAGCTTCCCTCTGTCAGGAGGAAGACTGAAAAACTTTTTATTCAGAACAAAGAAACACAGAAAGAGACACATGCCTCCTCCCCAGAGATGTGGGAGTGCCCAAGCCCCCACCATTTTCTCAGACTCACTCTTCTTGCATTCCAGGGGGCGGTGTCTTCCATAGGTGTGTCCGACATGAACAAAGAACATGTTATATATGTCAGTATATTACACATAGAAATGAAATGTATATACATATGTGTGAGGATAATATTTTTCAAACAATATACATAGTATTGATCCCTGACATAGCTGAAGGGGCGAGCCTTCAACGGAATGACAGATTTATCATAGTTTACAGCAGAAACTGACATAGATTACGCCGCAAATCTACAATTGCTCAAAGCAGGCATAGATTTGCATTTGAGTTGCACTACCAGTCAAAGATATGCCAGTCTAAATATATTTCTCCCAGTGCACATTTGTTTTTATCTTTACAAGTACTGTGTAGTAATCTTTATTCATTAGCAATCAGACAACCCTTTAAAGAGGTTCTCCGCTTTAGGCAATCCTTACTGGTAGAAAGGTTTCTTGACAATAAGCTGATCACAAAGTCTTCCTCTGCCAGGACTCTCCTCAGCCATGATCTGTGGGGAAACCTGGAAGTGTTCAATTTACCTGCAGTGCCACCATAGGGGAAACTAAGCATTACACAGTCCCCATTCAAATCAATGGCTTGTATATACAGGACAGGTCATCCAGAGACACTCTTTGTTATCCCTCTACACTCTGATCAAGAGATGAGGACCCTAAACAGAGGATCACCCTTTGTTTACTCAGCATTCCCCAATAGGCTCTTGAGTTTTCTAAACTAGACAACCTCTTTAACCCCTTAGTGACCACCAATACGTCTTTTCACGTGAGTCACTAAGGGGCCTTAGGCTAGGCTGACGCCTTTTCACGTGAGCCTAGTCTAAGTCCTGCACGGGTCCCCCGTGCAGGCTGGAGCCGGGGCTCAGCTGTGTGATGACAGCTGAGCTCCTGCTCCAACGCCCGCGATCGAAGTTTACATCGATTGCGGCCCTTTAACCCGTTAAATGCCGCCGTCAATAGCGACCGCGGCATTTAACTTTGTTTACAGAGGGAGTGAGCTCCCTCTGTCACCCATCGGCGACCCGCAAATGCAATCGCGGGTCTCCGATGGGTTGTCATGGCAGCCGGGGGCTTGATAAAAGCCCCCAGGTCTGCCCTGGACATATGCCTGTTAGGACGAGCCGGAGGCACGTCCGTAGGCCTCATGCACACGACTGTAGCCGTGTGCACGGCTGTGATTTTCGGGTCGGCCGGCTGCGGACTGTCAGCCGCAGGCCGCCCGCAAATCGCGGGACAGGCACATGGCCGCCACCATTGTTTTCAATGAGCCCGGACCGCAGAACAGGGCCGTAATAAGACATGCCCGTTCTTTCTGCGGTCCGGGCTCCCGGGCCGTGCAAGGACCGCAAAAACTACGGTCGTGTGCATGGCCCCATAGAAAATAATGGGGCCACAATTCTCCCGTGTTGATTTTCGGGGGAATTGCGGCCGCAAAAACACGTTCGTGTGCATGGGGCCTAAGATTGCCTGTCAGATTTACACTGACAGGCAATAATGCTCTGGTATACGAAGTATACCAAAGCATTATAGAAGCGATCTGAAGATCGCACAGTAAAGTCCCCTAGTGGGACTAATGAAATAAATAATAAATGTGAAATAAAGATTAATAATAAAAATTACAGTAAAAAATTTAATAAAACCATTTTTTTCCATAAAAAGTGGTTTTATTTAGTAAAAGTGTAAAAAAAATATAAAAGTACACATATATGGTGACCGTAGTGACTCCATGAATAAAGTTAATATGTAATTTAAACCACAAGGTGAACACCGTAAAAAAAAAACGCAAAAAACAATGGCTAAATAGATTTTTTTTCCATTGCCCCGCAAAAAAGTCATAATAAAAATGAATCAATAAGTGCCATGCAGCCCAAAACAGTACCAATCAAAACTGCGTCTCGTCCCATAGAAAAGAAGCCCAAATAATCACTACATTGATAGAAAAATAAAAAAGTTACGGCTCTTGGAAAGCAACGATGCAAAAACAAATAATTTTAGTTCAAAAGTGTTTTTATTGTGCAAAAGTCGTGAAACATAAAAAAACCTCTACATACGTGGTATCGCCGTAATTGTACCGACCCATAGAATAAAGGTAATGTGTTATTTACGTCGCACTGTGAACGGCTTCAATTTAAAAACGCTTAGAACAATGGCGGAATTTCAGGTTTTTTTTATAATCCCCCCAAAAAAAGTTAATAAAAGTTAATAAAAAAATTATATGTACCCAAAAATGGTGCTGTTAAAAAGTACAACTAATCCCGCAAAAAAACAAGTCCTCATACAGCTTTGTAGACGAAAAAATAAAAAAGTTATAGCTCTTTGAATGCGACTATAGAAAAACGAATAAAATAGCTTGGTCATTAGGGCCTAAAATGGGCTGGTCACTAAGGGGTTAAAGGGAATGTGTCGCTAGAATTTTTATTTTATTTTTTTTAGTTAAACAGTTAGTGTATAAATGATTAAACATTGTTCTCATTTTTTTAATTTTTTCACGAGTCAGGAAATATTATAAATTAGATTCTAATTTATAACATTTCCCTGTGCTGGTCACTAGAGGGAGCAATTCCCAAAATTGCAGCATTGGCATGTGGTAAAGCAACCACATTGCTTTATGCTGCAAAATTTGAGAAGACACACTCGCTCTAGCGTCCTCAAACAATCCCCCTTCCTTTATCCTGGCTAGTGCCAGGAGAAAGGAGGGGATTGAACGTTCAAACCTCCTACACTGTGTGTCGCCATTTTTTGAGCGAATACACAGTGTAGTAGGCTTACATACAGTGCTAATCACACAGTAAAACACGAACAAACACAGACATAACTTACCTGCTCCTGCCGCCGCCGCTCTCTCCGGTCCGTCCACTCCGTCTGCTCCCTCCGCTCCAAGTGCTTGCATTAGAACACAAGTCCGGAAGCCACGACCGGAAGTAGTAATCTTACTGTCCGGCCGCGGCTTCCGGTCCACAAGAAAATGGCGCCGGACGTCGCTCGGCCGAAGACCTTCCATTTGGACTGTGTGGGAGCGGCGCATGCGCCGTTCCCACACAGACGGCGTACAGCATAGTGAATGGAACGGTCCCGTTCGCATTCTCTATGGGGCTGTATGTGCCGTATTCCATGTCTGTATGTGTCGTTAATCGACACATACAGAGATGAAAAAAAAATTGCGGCCCCCATATACAAGAAAAAGTTCGGAAATAAAAAAAAGTAGAACACAAACACACAAATAAATATTTTTTTTTTTAATAAAACACTAAAAGCAAATTTATATAAAACATTTTTTTTTCGCGACACCCTTCCTTTAAATACGATGTTAAACCTGTAGGTACTAGTATTAATATATTAACTAGGTTCTAGAGGATTCACACTATTCTATATAATTGTAAGTCATAGTTTAGCAAGTTCTATTTAACCCCTAGGCACACCACGACACAACTGTACGTCCTGGTGGCCAGTGTCTTAGCGCACGAGAACGTACAGTTACTGCGCGGTTCCCGGTACACACTGTCGGCAATGCTGTGGATGCGGGTGGCATTTCATGAGTTGCCTCTGATGTCACTGTCCATATATGGACAGAGACAGCAAGCGCTCCTTCCAGGTGCGAAATCCCCATCCATAGGGGGATTCTTCTCCTTCAGGGAGCTAGTGTGGCACTATGTACAGGAAGGGGGGGTGCTATCTTCAAGGGGCTGAGTGGCACTATCTACAAGGGGGCTGTGTGGCACTACCTACAAGGGGGTGTGGCACTACCTACAAGGGGGCAGTGTGGCTCTACCTACAAGTGGGCTCTGTGACACTACCTACAAGAGGACTGTGTGACACTACCTACAGGGGGGCTGTGTGGCACCACCTACTAGGGGTCTGTGTGGCACTACCTACAGGGGGCTGTGTGGCACTACCTACAATGCGGCTGTGTGGCGATACCTACAACCAGGCTGTGTGGTACTACTTTCAAGGGGTCTATGTGGCACTACCTACAAGGGGCTGTGTTGCACTATCTACAGGGGGCTGTGTGGCACTATCTACAGGGGGCATCTGTGAGTGACGGGCTGATGGTCATTTTACTGTGAGTGGTGGGCCAATGTTAATTTTACTGTGAGTGGGGGGCTGATGGTCTTCAAGTGGTTTCCACCTCTGAACTCAAATTGAAATGAATAGGAGACAGAAAATACCTGCAGCGCTCGGTATTAGGGAAACTGTACTAGGCTACAGGATCACACTGGCCTATGCAAGTATCCCGTCGTCAGCGTTGTGGAGCAGCTCTATTTGTCGTGGGAACGGGGCCTAAGTGAGCACAATTGTTTTTTTTTTGGAGGCACTGTCTACAAGGGGGAGTTGGGGGGCTTATGGCACTGTCTACATGAGGGAGGTGGGGGCTGTATGGCACTGTCTACAAGGGGAAGGTGGGGGATGTATCACCCTGTATACAAGGAGGAGGTGGGGGATTATGGCACTGTCTACAGGGAGGATGTATGGCACAATCTACAGGGGGGCACTATCTACAAGTGGGGGGGGGGGCTGTGTGTGGCAGCCAGGGGAGAGGGGCATTATACTGTGCGGAGGCCACTAAGTGGACATTATACTGTGTAGGGGCACTACAGGGGTCAATATACTGTGTGTGGCCCTTGGGGACCATAATACTGTGTGGGCACATTTAGAGGATAAAATACTGTGTCCCTGAAGGGGTTATAATATATTATTAAATATTATTATTATAATACTGTATGGGGAATTATACTGAATGTGGGGCACTAAAGGGGAATTATACTGTGTGGGGGCATTATACTTTTTTATGGGGCATTTTTTTTTAAGATGGGTAGGGCGCCGAAAGATAATTTTGCACGGGGCGCCATCTACCCTAAGGCCGGCCCTAGTCCTATGCACAAATACTTCTATTTCCGAGGTGGATCTTAAGAGCGATCAGTGTTATCTTTGGTATCTTTGTTGAATTTCTGATTAATGCTCTCCTTTCCCTGTCTAAGAGTTTTGGTGTGCGGCCTTTACTTGTCAGGTTTGTCTCTGACCTGTTTGGAGAGCTCCTTGGTCTCCATGTGTCTTGTTTAGTGGTATTGCAGACTCAGGGGTCTTTCAGAACAGGTGGATTTATACTGACATCATGTGACAGATTACATGACACTTTGATTGCAAACAGGGAGACCATATTCAAATAATTATGTGACTTCTGAAGTTAATTAGTTTGGCAAGACTTTATTTAGGGGTTTCAAGGCAAAGGGGGTAATCACATTTCCACTCACAACTTTTCAGTTTTTAGGGTCTTCCATTGTTTTTTGCTTTTTAAACAAGGTATTTTTTTTATAACTCCACCGTAACATTTTAGACTATTTTGTCAGGTGCATAATATAAAATCCAATGTAAAATCCATTTACATTCCAGGTTGTAATGCAACAAGACAGGAAAAACACAAATAGGTGAATACTTTTGCACGGCACTTTAACTAACTTCCCAGTTTTGGATTGAATAATTTACTACGAGATCTGAAGGAGCAGAGAGTTTATTAAGACCAGCAGAAGTTAAAGTCAAATGATAAGAAACATTCTTGACATACTGAACAGAAGGGGGTTGTTTACTGCAGGGAGGGAAAAAAAGACTTGTATAGAAGACTTAGCCGTGTCTACAAATATATTCAAGGATACAATAGAGAATATTGTGTTGAACTGTTTACACCTTGGAATGTATAGGTGCCAAGAAGCATTTTCCATAACTGGAGAAAAATATTTCATTACAAGCACAATTAGAGATTTTTCTCTGAGACAAAAGCTAGACTGCGGAATTTGTCATTGATGGATGCAGTAATGGTGTCAAAAGTTATAATGTGCAAATATTAAAGAAGCAATTCATAAATAGACCAGACAGGAATTTGAATTTCGGGAATTATAAATGTCATACTGAGGGTGTCATACCAAGTCTATCTGAGAATAAACTTGATTGACTTTTTAAACTTAGTTAATGTTTAAGTTATGATTTTAACACTGAACTTAATACTGTACACATCCAACATTATGTGCTGGAATTTTGATAATTCTGTGATCTATAAAACCAACTTTTAACCCGTCAACGACCAGCCTATAGTGTTTCTACGTCGACTGTTTGGCGTAGTTCTTCTGATGCGCTGCCTTTTCACGTCGGCACTTCAGAAGAAGTTTTCCCACATCGGGCGGGGCGCTCCTGAAGCCCAGGCTGTTGCCAACAGCCTCGGGCTTCAGGGCATCGATTGGAGACCACTAGCAGTGGTCTCCAATCACGTTTAACCCCTCAGATGCGGCGGTCAACAGCGACCACTGCATCAGAGGGAGGGGTGACTCCCTCTATAACCCCACCGGCACCCCACGATGCAATGGTTGGGTGCTGATGGTTTCTATGGCAGCCTGCGGGCCTAACAAAAGGCTCCAGGTCTGCCTTTAGTAAATGCCTTGTAACGTCCGTGGTCGCTGACCACGAACTCCTTCCATCCAGTCGACGCCCTTCTCTCAAGTGATGTCTGCACATACGGCCGTCCTGCTCCACAGTGACCGCCAGGGTGCGCTCACGAGCTCAGTCCAGACTTAAGAAGCCAGAGCGCACGCATGTTGGTAATTGAGCTAATTGCTCCAGAGCATCCTGGGCTATAAGAAGGTCCCAGCCCATCCTCCCACGCCTGAGCTTTGTTGTTGTTATTCCAAGTCTGTCTTGCAAAATGGTCCCTTAGTGTTTCCTGCTCCCAGTGTTTCCTGTTCCTGTATCCTGTAACCTGTATCCTGATCTAGTGCCGTGCTTAGCTGTAGCCGTGCTGTGCTATATACCACGCCTGTCCTGCTTCTCCACACCTGACATCTACCTGCTGCCTAGTTTCTGCCAAGCCTGCCTTGCTACTGTCCGAGCTGCCACAGGTACCCTAAATAAACTATAGACTCTGACCTGCGCCCTGTTGACCAGCTTCCATACCGCCAACGCAGTACGGCCCAGTGGGTCGACGAACCCTATGTGACATGCCTGTTAGGCCATGCCACAGGCATGGCCTAACAGATGCCTATCAGTTTTACACTGACAGGTATAATACACTGCAATACAGAAGTATTGCAGTGTATTATAAAGTCGATCAATATATCGCAAAGTAAAAAAAAAAAATATATCGCAAAGTAAAACAAAAAAAAAAGTTAAAAAAAGGTTCAGATAGTTTCTAATAAATAATTAAAAGTCCCAAGTAAACAAAAATTAAAACCCTACATTTTCCACAAAAAGTTAAAAGTTACACATATTTAGAATCACCACATCTGTGACAACCCCAACTATAAAATGATTGCATGATTTAACCCGCGCGGTGAATGCCAAAAAAATAAAATAAAAAATAATGACAGAATTTCTATTTTCTGTTCATCCTGCCATGAAAAAAACGCTAAAACCTCATAGAGCTATGTCAGCATAAAAAAAAAAAATGGCTCTTAAAATATAGCAACACAAAAACAAATAATTTAGAAAAAAAAGTGTTTTTACTTTGTAAAAGTAGTACAACATAAAAAAATGATATACATTTGGTATCACCACAATAATAACAACCCAATAAATAAACTCATTATGTTATTTATACCAAGGCCTAATCTTAAGAGACAAAAAAACAGTGGCGAAATGTCAGGTTTTTTTCCTGAAACCCCACCAAAAAAGTTAATAAAAGTTAACCAATAAATTATAAGTATCCCAAAATAGTGCTATTATAAAATACAACTTGTCCGGTAAAAAACAAGTCCTTATACAGCTATATTGATGAAAGAAGTTATAGCTCTTTGAATGAGACGATGGAAAAACGTAAAAAATTGCTTGGTCATTAAGGTTTAAAATACCTTTGGTATTAAGGGGTTAAAGGGGTTTTCTGGCATATTATACAGATGCATTATACAGAGCAAAGGACAATGACACTCCAGTGAGCGCTGTGTCACCTACACTGCAGGACATGACAAAGCGTTGTCCATCTGCATGTGGATTTGTATGGCAATACATCCCAGCCTACTGAAGTGAATAGGGTTCAGCTTCAGTACCAGCCACAGTGGGCATGGACAATATGCAATAAGTGGTTCAATTGACCACTTATTGCGTTCATAAGTCAATATTTCATAGTCAAACAGAGTAGCAAAATAGTTACATAGTTACATAGTTACATAGTTAGTACGGCTGAAAAAAGACACATGTCCATCAAGTTCAACCAAGGGATGGGAAAAGGGAAGGAAAAATTTCTACACATAGGAGCTAATATTTTTTTGTTCTAGGAAATTATCTAACCTTTTTTTAAAGCCATCTACTGTCCCTGCTGTGACCAGCTCCTGCGGTAGGCTATTCCATAGATTCACAGTTCTCACGGTAAAGAAGGCTTGTCGCCTCTGCAGCTTGAACCTTTTTTTCTCCAGACGGAGGGAGTGCCCCCTTGTTTTTTGAGGGGGTTTTACAAGGAACAGGATTTCACCATATTTTTTGTATGTGCCATTAATATATTTATATAAGTTAATCATGTCCCCCCTTAGTCGTCTTTTTTCAAGGCTAAATAGGTTTAATTCTTTCAATCTTTCCTCATAACTTAAATTCTCCATGCCCCTAATTAGCTTCGTTGCTCTTCTTTGTATTTTTTCCAACTCCAGGGCATCCTTTCTATGAACTGGAGCCCAGAACTGAACTGCATATTCTAGATGAGGCCTCACTAATGCTTTGTAAAGTGGCAATATTACATCCCTGTCCCGTGAGTCCATGCCTCTTTTAATACACGACAATATCCTGCTGGCCTTTGAAGCAGCTCATTGACACTGCATGCTGTTATTGAGTTTATGATTTACAAGTACACCCAGATCCTTCTCAACAAGTGAATCCGCCAGTGTAGCTCCCCCTAGGACATATGATGCATGCAGGTTGTTGGTACCCAGATGCATAACTTTACATTTATCTACATTAAACTTCATCTGCCAAGTGGACGCCCAAACACTTAGTTTGTTTAAATCTGCCTGCAATTCATGAACATCTTCCATAGACTGAACTATATTACATAGCTTGGTGTCATCTGCAAAAATAGAAATAGTGCTATTAATCCCATCCTCTATATCATTAATAAATAAGTTGAATAATAGTGGTCCCAGCACTGAACCCTGGGGTACACCACTTATTACCGGGGACCATTCAGAGTAGGAATCATTGACCACAACTCTCTGGATACGGTCCTTGAGCCAATTCTCAATCCAATTACAAACTATATTTTCTAAACCTATAGTCCTTAATTTACCCATTAGGCGTCTATGGGGGACAGTGTCAAATGCCTTTGCAAAGTCCAAAAACACTAAATCCACAGCGGCCCCTCTGTCTAGACTTCTGCTCACCTCTTCATAAATACAGATTAGGTTAGTTTGACAACTTCTGTCCTTAGTAAAACCGTGCTGGCTGTCACTTATAATGCTATTTATTGTCACATAATCCTGTATATAGTCCCTCAATAGCCCCTCAAACATTTTCCCCACAATTGATGTTAAGCTTACTGGTCTATAATTACCCGGGGAAGACCTAGAGCCCTTTTTGAAAATAGGCACCACATTTGCGCTGCGCCAGTCCCTTGGCACTATACCAGTCACTAGAGATTCTCTGAATATTATGAAAAGGGGGACAGAAATAACTGAACTAAGCTCTTTAAGAATTCTAGGGTGTAACCCATCTGGTCCCGGGGCCTTGTGCACATTTATTTTATTTAATTTAGCTTGGACCATATCTACATTCATCCAATTCAGTATATCAACTGATATATTAACAGCACTGGCACCGGCTACATCAGCTGCTCTTTCTTCAGTTGTATATACAGAGCTAAAGAACCCATTTAGTAACTCTGCCTTCTCTTGATCCCCTGTGATCAACACCCCATTACCACTATCTAGGGGTCCTACATGTTCAGACCTTGGATTTTTAGCATTTATATACTTGAATAATTTTTTGGGATTTGTTTTACTATCCTTGGCCACCTGCCTTTCATTTTGTATTTTTGCTAATTTTATTACATTTTTACAGATTTTATTAAGCTCTTTATATTTTACAAAGGCTACAGCTGTACCCTCAGATTTGTATTTTTTAAATGCCCTTTTTTTGTTGTGTATTGCCCCTTTCACAGAAGGTGTAAGCCATGTGGGGTTTAATTTGAGTCGTTTATACTTGTTACCTATAGGAATACATTTTGCACTATAATAACTCAAAGTAGATTTGAAAATCTCCCATTTATCATTTGTACCATTATTTGACATTAGTTCTTCCCAGTCCATATCCTGAATTGCAGCCCTCATCCTGGGGAAATTGGCTTTCTTAAAATTAAATTTTGCCCTCCCAGCCTGCGTTTGTTTTTTACAGTATAGGTAAAATGTAACTATATTATGATCACTGTTACCGAGGTTTTCACGAACATTGACATTCCCAACAAGATCTGCATTATTAGAAATGACCAGATCCAACAGAGCTTCACCTCTAGTCGGGTCTTCCACAAACTGGCCCATAAAATTTTCCTGCAACAGGTTGAGGAAATGTCTCCCCTTTGTAGTTGAAGCTGAACCATGACACCAATTAATATCCCGGAAATTAAAATCTCCCATTATCACTATAGTACCCGCCTGTGCAGCCCACTCCATCTGTTTATATAGCTGAACTTCCATCTCCTCAGTTATATTGGGGGGTCTATAGATTACACCAAAAGTAATTTTTTCAGTGTTTACCTCCCTTTCTAGTTCCACTCACAAGGTTTCAACCTCCTCACAATCTTCACCCACTATTGTCTCTTTCACACTCGCCTTCATATCATTTCTCACATACAGACATACACCACCACCTTTCCTATTTGTCCTGTCTTTCCGAAAAAGTGTAAAACCCTGTAGATTTACAGCCCAGTCATGTGAAGAGTCCAGCCATGTTTCAGCAACACCAACTATATCTATATTTTCTTCCAGTATCAAGGCCTCCAGCTCCCCCATTTTGCTTGCTAGACTTCTGGCATTTGTGAACATACACTTTAACTTGCCTGTCAGTTTTTCACTTTTATTATCAGAACTGTGATTTGACATTAATTGGGCCTTTTTATTTACACTGATGTTTTGTAACAAAGGGATCTCCTTATCTTGTTGTCTAGTCCTCTCCCCACATTCTGTTTCTCCCCCCACCAATATAGTCTGTCCCCTCTCTAACCTGGCTACCCCTTTTTTTTCTACATTGACCTCCCTCCTCAGCCCTAGTTTAAATACTCCACCACCCCAGCTAGAATTCTCTCCCCCAGCACAGCGGACCCCCTTCCATTTAGGTGCAAATCATCTGCAGAATACAGTTTGTACCCCAATGAAAAGTCAGCCCAGTGCTCTAGGAACCCAAATCCTTCTCCTCTACACCAAGACTTCAGCCATGCATTTAACTCCCTGAGCTCCCGCTGTCTTTCCTGTGATGTGCATGGCACAGGCAGTATTCCTGAGAATACTACTTTGGAGGTCCTTCCCTTCAGCTTGTAGCCTAGTTCTTTAAAATTATTCTTAAGGCTCCTCCACCTACCATTTATTCTGTCGTTGGTACCGACATGGACCACGACAGCTGGATCATCACCAGCCCCTCCCAGCAATTTGTCCACCCATTCCACCACATGCCGAACCCTGGCACCAGGGAGACAGCAAACCATTCGGTTGAGGCGGTCCTGGCGACAAATTATTCTATCCGTCTTCCTGATTATAGAATCCCCTACGACTATCAATTGTCTTGGCTTACCTGCATTACCATCCCGCCGACTACTAGCTGGGCTGTTCTCCCGGCTGTTAGGGAGATCAGTATCCACTAGGGCTGCCATTTCTGAGACTGACACCCTCGCATCATCACCCAACTTGGCAATTTTGCCTGGAATGTCAGAAACCGGATCGGCCTTCCTTTTCTTGGACCCCTTTCTACTGCCCCTAACTACATTAACCCAGCTTCTTACCTGATCCTGCTCACCCATGTCTTCACCCTCCAGTTCTAACCCACTAACTGCATGCTCCGTGAGCAGCAAGCTCAGCTCAAGATTGTCTATCCTCCTCAGTGTTGCATTCTGCTCCTCCAGATCTCTAATACGAGCTTCCAGGTGACCAACATGCTCACATCTGCCACAGAGGTATTCACCCTGGAACTCCTGCTCCAGTCGTGCATACATATGGCAAACTGTGCACTGAAGAAAACCTCCAATCTTGCTGTCCATTATCCTAGTTACAAAAAAAATGGTGAACAAAAGTGTTAACTCCTCTTTAAATTTCCGGTTTTATCACTCCACTTATATCACAAGCCACTTAATTCACCAAGCTCAGAACAGAGCTAGCTCAGTCTGAGTTCTGCAGGCTAATTTATATCACCTGAGAGAAATTAACTCCTCCCCCCTAGTCATAAAAAGGAAAGTGAGGCAGCACTACCAAATTTGTGAAAATAATGATCCGTTTATTCCACTCGTGTGCAACGTTTCAGCTCAGTGTGAGTCTTTCTCAAGCATGCTTGAGAAAGGCTCACACTGAGCTGAAACGTCGCACACGGGTGGAATAAACGGATCATTATTTTCACAAATTTGGTAGTGCTGCCTCACTTTCCTTTTTACGTCTATTGAAGGGTCATTGGACTGTGACCTAAGAGGCTTGCACCCAACTCCGATCTTGCTATCCATTATCCAAGTTACAAAAAAAAACAGCGAACAGTTGTTAATCAAAAAGAAAAAGAAGTAGAAGAGTACTTACTGGGGCTTTAACTCCTCTTTTCAACTCCGGTTTTTGGAACTCCACTTGATCTACAAACCACTTGTTTTTTCAAGCCACAGAGCAGGCTCTACCGAGTACTGAGGCCTGATTTATAGCACCTGGGACCAGCTAACCCCTCCCCCTAGTCAGCTACTCAGCAGGAAGGAAGCTGCAAGGTAAAAATTGTTTTAAATTATGTCACTTTTGCAAACTTTGTAGCAAGCAAGCAATCAATACATATATCACATACAATGGCCCCCCACTTTATCACACACAACACAGTAAGTCAATCCGGTTTTTGGAACTCCACTTGATCTACAAACCACTTGTTTTTTCAAGCCATGATGCAGCTGTTATACAGTTATGCAATGATAGAATGTAATAAATAATAAGATAATGAGCCTAAGTTTTATCCAGACCATTGAATCTAATGCCATAGACAGTAAACAGAATGTGGAAGATGGCTGTTTAAGTGTTTGCTTCAAAATGATTCTTAACCAGGAAATTCCAGTAAAGCCAAGGAGTTAAAGGAGTTAAAGGGGATTTTTGGGACCCTTAACCACTTTAGCACACAGCCTGTTTTGGCCTTGTGGACACAGACGATTTTTTAAAATCTGACATGTGTAACTTTATGTGGTAATAACTTGGGAATGCTTTTAACTATCCAAGCGATTCTGAGATTGTTTTCTCGTGACATATTGTACTTAAGTTAGTGGAAAAATTTGGTTGATAAATTTAATATATATTTGTGAAAAACGTCAAAATTTTGTAAAAATTTGTAAAAATTAAGCATTTTTCTAAATTTAAATGTATCTACTTGTAAAACAGATAGTAATACCACACAAAATAGTTACTAGTTAACATTTCCCATATGTCTACTTTATGTTTCCATCGCTTTTTGAGCGTCCTTTTATTTTTCCAGAACTTTACAAGGCTTAGAACTTTAGCAGCAATTTCTCATATTTTCAAGCAAATTTCAAAATGCTATTTTTTCAGTGACAAGTTTAGTTCTTACATAGTTACATAGTTACATGGTCCATACGGTTTAAAAAAGACACATGTCCATCAACTTCAACCAAGGGATGGGTAAAGGGAAGCAAAAACTTTCTACAAATAAGAGCTTATATTTTTTTGTTCTAGGAAATTATCTAAAAATACTATGCCTATATAGAGAGCACCAAAAAAGCAGAGTCAATTAATTCATAGTCCCCAAAAAAAAGTATGTAATGAATAAAGTATGTAATGAATAAATATCCTTGTTAATATATAATATATAATGTCTAAAGGGGAAAGACAGGGCTTACAAGCCCATCATAAGCATGGTGAGTCTGACACACCGAAAATTTATTAAAAAGTGAAAATTTTTTATTGGAACAAGTATACATGAAATGACAAAAGACACATTAAAAATTAGAGATGATTGCCACAGTGTGAGAGAATACCAGACAGTGATGTGTGCAAATATAATGCACAGGATATATATAAATGATACTACAGTATATCAATGTTAGAAGGATAGAACTGTGATGTATAATACCTTGCATCCAGAATATTTGGTAGAGATCACAAATAAATAACAAACATATGTTTGCACCCTTTGCATTTAGTTTTAACTAATATTTGTTATTTATTTGTGATCTCTACCAAATATTCTGGCTGCACTACACCAGTCACTAGAGAATCTCTGAATATTATGAGGAGGGGGACTGAAATAACTGAACTAAGCTCTTTACGAACTCTAGGGTGTAACTCATCTGGTCCCGAGGCCTTGTGAACATTTATTTAATTTAATTTAGCTTAGCTTAGACCATATCTACATTCATCCAATTCAGTATATCAACTGATATATTAACAGCACTGGCAATGGCTATATCAGCTGCTCTTTCTTCTGTTGTATACACAGAGCTAAAGAACCCATTTAGTAACTCTGCCTTCTCTTGATCCCCTGTTACCAACTCCCCATTACCACTATCTAGGGGTCCTACATGTCCAGACCTTGGCTTTTTTGTATTTATATACTTGAAGAATTTTTGGGGATTTGTTTTACTATCCATGGCCACCTGCCTTTAATTTTGTATTTTTGCTGATTTTATTAAATTTTTACAGATTTTATTATGCTCTTTATAATTTAAAAAGGCTACAGATGTACCCTCAGATTTTTATTCTTCAAATGCCCTTTTTTTGTCATGTATTGCCCTTTTTACAGAAGGTGTAAGCCATGTGGGGTTTAATTTTAGTCGTTTATACTTGTTACCTATAGGAATAAATTTTGCACTATAATTACCCAAAGTAGATTTTAAAATCTCCCATTTATCATATGTACCATTATTTGACATTAGTTCTTCCCAGTCTATATCCTGAATTGCAATCCTCATCTTGGGGAAATCGGCCTTCTTAAAATTAAATGTTTTTGCCCTCCCAGCCTGTGTTTGTTTTTTACAGTATATGTAAAATATAACTATATTATAATCACTGTTACCGAGGTTTTCACAAACATTGACATTCCCAACAAGATCTGCATTATTAGAAATGACCAGATCCAACAGCTCTTCACCTCAAGTCGGGTCTTCCACAAACTGGCCCATAAAATTTTCCTGCAGCAGGTTGAGGAAATTTCTCCCCTTTGCAGTCAAAGCCGAACCATGACCCCAATTAATATCTGGGTAATTAAAATCTCCCATTATCACTAGCGTACCTGCCTGTGCAGCCCGCTCCATCTGTTTATATAGCTGAACTTCCATCTCCTCAGTTATATTGGGGGCTCTATAGATTACACCAAAAGTATTTTTTTCCGTTTTTACCTCCCTTTCTAGTTCCACCCACAAGGTATCAACCTCCTCACAACTTTCACCCACTACTGTCTCATTCACACTCACCTTCATATGACTTCTCACATACAGACATACACCACCGCCTTTCCTATTTGTCCTGTCTTTCCGAAACAGTGTAAAATCCTGTATATTTACAGCCCAGTCGTGTGAAGAGTCTAGTCATGTTTTAGCAACACCAACTATATCTATATTTTCCTCCAGTACCAAGGTTTCCAGCTCCCCCATTTTGCTTGCTAGACTTCTGTCATTTGTGAACATGCACTTTAACTTGCATTTAAATATTTCACTTTCAGTATCAGAAATGTGATTATTTGACATTATTTGGGCATTTTTATTTTCATTTTCATTGCTGTTTTGTAACGAAAGGATCTCCTTATCTTGTTGCCTAGTCCTCACCCCACAGTCTGTTTCTCCCCCCACCAATATAGTCTGACCCCTCTCTAACTTAATTACCCCTTTATCTTCTACATTGACCTCCCTCCTCAGCCCTAGTTTAAATACTCCACCACCCCAGCTAGAATTTTCTCCCCCAGCACAGCGGACCCCCTTCGATTTAGGTGCAAATCATCTGCAGAATACAGTTTGTACCCCAATGAAAAGTCAGCCCAGTGCTCTAGGAACCCAAAGCCTTCTCTTCTACACCAAGACTTAAGCCATGCATTTAACTCCCTGAGCTCCCACTGTCTTTCCTGTGATGCACATGGCACAGGCAGTATTCCTGAGAATACAACCTTCCCTTCAGCTTATAGCCTAACTCTTTAAAACTATTCTTAAGGCTCCTCCACCTACCATTTTTTCTGTCGTTGGTACCCACATGGACCACAGCAGCTGGATTATCACCAGCCCCTCCCAGCAAGTTGTCCACCCGTTCCACCACATGCCGAACCCTGGCACCAGCGAGACAGCAAACCATTCGGGTTGAGGCGGTCTTGGCGACAAATTATTATATCCGTCTTCCTGATTATAGAATCCCCTACAACTATCAATTGTCGTGCCTTACCTGCATTACCAAATCCGCCGACTACTAGCTGGGCTGTTCTCCCGGCTGTTAGGAAGATCAGTATCCAGTAGGGCTGCCATTTCTGAGACAGACAGCCTCGCATCATCACCCAACTTGGCAATTTTGCTTGAAATATCAGAAACAGGATTGGCCTTCCTTTTCTTGGACCCCTTTCTACTGCCCCTAACTGCATTAACCCAGCTACTTGCCTGATTCTGCTCACCCATGTCTTCACCATCCAGTTCTACCCCACTAACTGTGTGCTCCATGAGCAGCATGCTCGATTCAAGATTGTCCATCACCCTCAGTGTTGCATTCTGCTCCTCCAGATCTCTATTGCGAGCTTCCAGGTGACCAACATGCTCACATCTGCCACAGAGGTATTCACCCTGGAACTCTGGCTCCAGTCTTGCATACATATGGCAAACTGTGCACTGAAGAAAACCTCCAATCTTGCTGTCCATTATCCTAGTTACAAAAAAAATGGTGAACAAAAGCGTTAACTCCTCTTTAAATTTCCGGTTTTATCACTCCACTTATATCACAAGCCACTTAATTCACCAAGCTCAGAACAGAGCTAGCTCAGTCTGAGTTCTGCAGGCTAATTTATATCACCTGAGAGAAATTAACTCCTCCCCCCTAGTCATAAAAAGGAAAGTGAGGCAGCACTACCAAATTTGTGAAAATAATGATCCGTTTATTCCACTCGTGTGCAACGTTTCAGCTCAGTGTGAGTCTTTCTCAAGCATGCTTGAGAAAGGCTCACACTGAGCTGAAACGTCGCACACGGGTGGAATAAACGGATCATTATTTTCACAAATTTGGTAGTGCTGCCTCACTTTCCTTTTTACGTCTATTGAAGGGTCATTGGACTGTGACCTAAGAGGCTTGCACCCAACTTATATCCTTTTGTCCAGTGCTGCTGATATTTGCTTGTTCTCCCCTAGTCAGTTGCTCAGCAGGAAGGAAGCTGCAAAGAAAAAAATGTTTTTAAATTGTGTCAGTTTTTGCTAGTTTCTATTTCCAAACACACAATTCAGTTCAGTTATCTCGCACAGATTCACACACTGGAACACAGCAACACAATTCGGTTTTATAACTCCACTTATATCACAAGCCACTTAATCCACCAAGCTCAGAACAGAGCTCTGAAGTGGCTTTGAGGGCCTTATATATTAGAAAGTGCCAATAAATAACCCCATTTTGAACTGCACCCCTCAAATTATTCAAAACAGCATTCAGAAAGTATCTTAACCCTTTATGTGTTTCACAGGAATTAAAGCAAAGTAGAGATTATTACAAATCACAGAAGGCTTTACCAGAGAAATGCTACTCAATTTATTGCCCAGATTCTGACAGTTTTTAGAAATATCGCACATGTGGCCCTAGCGTGCTAATGGGCTGAAGCACAGGCCTCAGAAGCAAAGGAGCACCTAGTGGATTTCAGGACCTTCTTTTTTTTTAGAATATATTTTAGGCACCATGTCAGGTTTGAAGAGGTTTTCTGGTGCCTAAACAGGGTAAACCCCCAAAAAGTGATCCCATTTTGGAAACTACACCGCTTAAGGAATTTTTCTAGGGTTATAGTTAGCATTTTGTTCCCACAGTTTTTTTTGCAGAGTTTAGTGGAATTAGTCTGTGAAGATGAAAATCTACTTTTTTCGGAAAAAAACATAGAATTTTTTCATTTTTACAAGGAATAAAGAAGAAAAAGCACCCCAACATTTATAAAGAAATTTCTCCCGATTACGGCAATACCCCATATGTGGTCATAAACAGATGCTTGGACCCACAGCAGGGCTCAGAAGTGAAGAAGCGCCTTTTAGATTTTGGAGCGCAGATTTTGCTGGAATAGTTTTTGGTGCCATGTCATGTTTGCAATGCCCTGGAGGGACCAAAACAGTAGAAACCCCCCAAAAGTGACCCATTTTGGAAACTACACCCTCAACACATTTTTCTAAGGGTATATTTAGCATTATGTCCCCACAGTTTTTTTGCAGGATTAAGTGGAATTAGTCTGTGAAGATGAAAATCTACTTTATTTTGGAAAAAAACATAGTTTTTTTTTTCATTTTTACAAGGAATAAAGGAGAAAAAGCACCCTAACATTTGTAAAGTAATTTCTCCCGATTATGATAATACCCCATATGTGGTAATAAACTGTTGTTTGGACCCATGGCAGGGCTCAGAAGGGAAGGAGAACCATTTGGAGCACAGATTTTGCTGGGAAGGTTTTCGGATGCCATGTCGCATTTGCAGAGCTCCTGAGGTACCAGTACAGTGGAAACCCCCAAGAAGTGTCCCCATTTTAGAAATTACACCCTCAAGGAATTTTTCTAGGGGTATATTTGGCATTTTGACCCCACAGGTTTTTTGGCAGAATTTATTGGAATTAGTCTGTGAAAATGAACGTCTACATTTTCTCAGCAAAAACACCCAAGAAGTGACCCCATTTTGAAAACTGCACCCCTCAAAGAATTTATCTAGGGGTGTGATAACTTTTACTACCCTATATTTTTTTGGCTGAATTTAGTAGAAATCTGGCATTAAAAATAAACATTTACATTTTTCACAAATGCGTTATTTATAGGACAGATTTTTCAGACATATCATGTAAGTGAAAGGCGTTTAGAAATACCCCCAAAGTGGTCTACATATGTCGTCTGGACACCTAACAGTGCCTGGAAGTGAAGGAGCACCACAAGGATTTTGAGGCCTTATTTTTACTTGGATGATTTTTAGCCACAAGCATAGGCCCAATAAAATTGTGCAGATCATACACATTTTTTAGAGTATTAGGTATTCATCTAAGGGTATAACAAGTAGGTTTTTGTTTGTTTTTTAATTTTTTTAGAGTGCCCAATTTTAAAAATGGGTAAAAGACCAGAATGATAAAGGGAGGGATGGGGGTTTTAAAAGTATAACATTTTTAATCCAGGGAGGTGTGGTAGATGCGGAAGCAGTCCTTCATGCACAGTCTGGGTTTAGATGGGCAAGTGTCGCACTGATATGTGGAATCCTTACGGATACCCCTTTTTGTGCAGACACGGCACCTTTTTTGTGCCCTGCCTTTTTCCCTGTGCCAGGCACTTCACTAGGAAAGTGCTGCCCAGGAACAATTCAGCAAACATTACTCGGAGCAGCAGACGTTTCCCCCAAGTATATACCCGAATGGCCAGCTTTCCTGAAAATGAAAAAGGAGTTATATAGTGCCATCTGGACAAGGTATACTGTCAAATTCTTGTACCAGATTTTACTCTTTCTCATGGCAGTATATGGTTTCAACACCTAATCATTCAAGTCAACCCCCCCACATGAATTTATTATATTCCTGAATGCACACAGGCTTCATCGTGGATGATGTGAATTCACGTGTGGGGACAAGAGTGCAGCTGGCATCATGTATAGATGTCAGCATACAGATCTCTTTTTTGTCTCTAAATTTGAGACACAGGATCCCATCCTGCAGCAATGCCCAATTGATAGGGATTGGCCGATGACGGTCTTGGGAAGATGCCTCTCATTTTTTCGCACCGTCCCACATGTCACTGTTTTTTTGTCTTTTAGACATTTGAACAGGGGTACACCTGTGTACCAGTTGTCCAAGTACAAGTTGTACCCCTGATCAAGCAATGGGTGCAGGAGGTCCCACACTATCTTCCCGGTTGTGGACAGGACGGGGAGACAATTTGGGGGCTGTATTGTCCTGTTCTTCCCCTCATAAATCCAGAAAGAGTGTGTGTATCCGGTCTCGGATTCACACAGCTTGTACACTTATATCCCGTACCTGGCGCACTTATTTGTTAAATATTGGCGAAACTTCAGCCGGCCCTTGAAGTGCACCAGGAATTCATCTATAGATATTTATTTTTGTGGGGAGTAGACTAATGAAAATTGTTGGGATAAAATGCTAATGAGATGCCTATATTTTAAAAAGTCTATCGAAATTTAGGTCATCCTGGGGGGCATTGGGAATTGTCACTAAAGTGCAGAAATTTATGGAGGGCCTCAAAGCGGGGTCTGGTCATGGTATTGCAGTACAGCGGACAATGATAGAGAATGTCCATGGACCAGTAGGATCTCACTTCGACTTTTTAGTGAGACCCATGTTGAGGACTAACCCCCAATACTTTTGCATTTCTTCACAATTAGTCTGTTGCCACCGATTGGGCTGGGCATGAAAGGTGTTGGGGTGTTCCGAAATAAACTGCTGGGCGTAAATGTTGCTTTGATCAATCATGAGCTAGACCAAATTGTCTATTAAGAATAATTTGGAAAATTCAATACTAGGCAGCCCTTCTGTCTGTACGTGAATTCCTGCCGCAGCAGTAAATTCTGGGATTTGGGGGCTTTAATTGATTGGGGTTGACCAATCACTGCTGGCTGCACCAGGGTCAGGCAGAACGGCAGTTTCAGGGTTAGGCAGAACCTGGGCACTAACCCTCCGACTACGAGGAGGTTCCCCACGGTCACTGGAGGAGGAGGATGAGAGAAAGAACTGTGGTTCCTCACGCTCGCTGAGTGTGTATCGGACTCGATCATGGCATACGCCTCTTCAGCGAGTAAAGTCTCGCTGCCATTTTATGTGTGTGTGTGTATGTATATATATGTGCATGTCACTTCTTAGGCCGTTTTTGGATCAGTTTTTCATTGACTCAATAGAGAAACAGCTCCAGAAACGGCCATAAAAAAACGCAGCAAAAAACTACGCTAGTTGCTTAAAAAACAGCTGAATATCCGAGGCTGTTTTCCCTTGAAAACAGTTCCGTATTTTCAGCCATTTTTTTGTTAAGCGTTGGAACATAGCCTAACACTGACAAACAATTGTGGTTTTTTTTCTAACATTTAGTAAAACTTACAACACTTAATAACTGACACTGAGGCTGATTGACACTGACTGACAAGTGACACGACTGACACTGACTAACACGGACGCTACGGATTGACACTGACAACGGATTGACACTGACTAACTGACGCTGACTGACACTGACACTTACTGACAAGTGACGCGACTGACAGTAACGGATTGACGCTGACAACGGATTGACACTGACGCTGACTGACACTGACTGTCTGATTGACACTTACTGACAAGTGACGCGACTGACAGGAACGGATTGACACTGACAACGGATTAACACTGACGCTGACTGACACTGACTGTCTGACTGA
This sequence comes from Rhinoderma darwinii, assembly GCF_050947455.1. Lineage (NCBI taxonomy): Eukaryota > Metazoa > Chordata > Amphibia > Anura > Rhinodermatidae > Rhinoderma > Rhinoderma darwinii. Next base: position 176,110,881 of record NC_134688.1, read on the forward strand.
CACTTACTGACAAGTGACGCGACTGACAGTAACGGATTGACGTTGACTGACACGGACGCTATGGATTGACCCTAACAACGGATTGACGCTGACTAACTGACAACTGACTGACTGACGACTGACGCGACAAATTGACGTAGACGAGCTAGACAACAACCTAAGAACTAAATCAAATTATTAGTTTTAGTGATAAAAAAAAAAGAGAAAAAAAATCTCCCTTATACACTGGGAGGTGGTGGGGAACAGGGGAAGTGAAAATTAGGGGTTATTCACTATTTTCACTGACTACACGATACAGGCTCTGATCTCTCCAACTACTAAACACCAACTAAGAGATCAGAGCCTGTATCCTGTATTTTTCCCCCGCCCTGCAAGAAAACACACTGCGATTGGTAGGTCTGAACAGACCTATTAATCACAGCAATCGCTGGCAATGGACCAATAGCAGCGGTCCATTGCCGGTCACATGGGATATGGGGGGGAGGGAGCACAGTAACTCTGCCGGGAACAGTTTTTCTAACTTTTATAACAGTTTTTCTAACTTTTAGGGAGGATTGGTGGATCTGTACAGATCCACCGAACACATTGATCGCCGGCATTGGACCGCTTTTACGGGTCCGTTGCCAGTGACTGAGATGTGCAAGCTGTCGGGGTGGGGAATTTTTCACCCGCCCCCGGCCAAAAGCGCACCAATCACAGCAATCGCCGCAGTGGACCACCGCTATTAGTCCATTGCTGGTCACATTGTGCATGGGGCAGGGAGGGGTCCTTTGTAACCATTCCCGGACTTAACTACAAGTCCCAGGAATGTTTTTTTAAAACTTTTACAGTAAAAACAATGTGATCGGTAGATCTGTACAGATCTATGGATCACCAGCATCAAACCGCTAATCGGGGTTCATTGCTGGTGACTCGGGAGTGTTAGCTGCCAGGGACAGCTTCTCTCCCGGTTCCCGGTTCACACGTTCACCGACTGTGTACACTGGGAACAAATCAGTAACTATACGTCCTCGTGCGGGAAGTAACCTCCCGTGACGATGTATAGTTACTGACTCGTGCGGGTAGGGGTTAATATTAATAGCCGATCCTTGGGATAGCCCTCGTCAATACTTTAACTGTGATGATCGAAAGCTGCATTCTTGTTTAGACAGGCAGCTTGTCCGCATGGGTGGCTGTTCCTGCTACTGCAGCTCAATGTCATTTAAAGAGGCTCTGTCACCAGATTTTCAAACCCCTATCTCGTATTGCAGCAGATCGGCGCTGCAATGTAGATTATAGTAAAGTTTTTTTTTTCAAAAACAAGCATTTTTGGCCAAGTTATGACCATTTTTATATTTATGCAAATGAGCCTTTCTTAAGTACAACTGGGCGTGTTTAAAGTTATGTACAAGTTTGCGTGTATTGTGTGTAACATCTGGGCGTTTTTACTTGTTTTACTAGCTGGGCGTTGTGAATAGAAGTGTATGATGCTGACGAATTAGCATCATCCACTTCTCTTCGTTAACACCCAGCTTCTGGCAGTGCACAGACACACAGCGTGTTCTCGAGAGATCACGCTGTGACGTCACTTCCTGCCCCAGGTCCTGCATTGTGTCGGACGAGCGAGGACACATCGGCACCAGGCGACAGAGGCTACAGTTGATTCTGCAGCAGCATCAGCATTTACAGGTAAGTCGATGTAGCCTCTGTCGCCTGGTGCCAATGTGTCCTCGCTCGTCCGACACGATGCAGGACCTGGGGCAGGAAGTGACGTCACAACGTGATCTCTCGAGAACACGCTGTGTGTCTGTGCACTGCCAGAAGCTGGGTGTTAACGAAGAGAAGTGGATGATGCTGATTCGTCAGCATCATACACTTCTATTCACAACGCCCAGCTAGTAAAACAAGTAAAAACGACCAGATGTACACACACAATACACACCCACTTGTACATAACTTTAAACACGCCCAGTTGTACTTAAGAAAGGCTCATTTGCATAAATATAAAAATGCTCATAACTTGGCCAAAAATGCTCGTTTTTGAAAAAAACAAAACGTTACTGTAATCTACATTGCAGCGCCGATCTACTGCAATACGAGATAGGGTTTTGAAAATCTGGTGACAGAGCCTCTTTAAGTGAATGGAACAGAGCTGTACTGTAGTACCAGGTGGGGGTATTAAGGATAGGCCATCAACATTTAAGTCCTGGAAAACCCCTTTCAATTTGAGCCATATCTCAGTCTGATTAGAAATAAAAGAAATTCATCAAAATAAACATACCTAGTGGAACAATCAATACAATTCTGTTGATATGTGTGAACCAAACCTTAAAACAATAGCATAATATTGCAGACGATTATAATCCACCTAGCTCATGGCATAGTTTCCTCGTAAACATTTGCTGAAAAGTCATGATTTGAAAGTATAGTCTGTAGGTTTATGCAATTCTCTGCAAATTTGACACTCAAATTGAAGATGGGTGCATAGACCAACAAACCTTGTCAGTTCATGTCATCCGAGGTGTAACAGTGTGATGTTCCTAAATGACTTGTAATATGTCAAAGTTCTTTTTTATCTACAGCCATCAAGCTGTTTGCTCACATTAGTTAACACTTTAGATTTCCTTTCTGGAAGTGTCACTGTTTGCCATTTAGTATTAACTAAGAAGAACTGGTGAGTGGTTTAAAGCTTATGGATTTAAGGAGCAATGAAAGCTGATTAACTATTCATAAGGAATAATCTTAGTGAAAAACGGAAAGGCTGTATAAAGCATTCTTTTCCTTCCAGTATAACAATCTTCTAATTATGTTGTCAAGCTCACTGTCGTATCCGCTCCCCTATGCCATTAAAAACCTTTTCTATGTAAAGAGAGTTGTGATTCTGATCCTGTTTGCAGATTTTTAGCCCTTTCCATTGTTTTAAAGTAATATTTTATTACAGCAAACATAAAAAAAAACATGTTCTGTATCACTGTATAAACTGTGACATCAGCGTTTTATATATATATATATATATATATATATATATATATATATACATACACACAAAGGATGTACCAAATGTTGTGACTTTAAGGATACAGTGCATTCATTAGTACTGTTTTTGTTTTTTGTACATGTTGTACATCAAAATGTGCACTAAGAACCTCCCTATTTGTAAGTAGATTTAGCTTTAGTGCATATTTATTTATATTTAGTGGTTTAGGTGGCATTAGTGTCGCAGGGTGCTGTCACCATTCTATGTTTGCTGTATATCTGCAGTCATGGGTGTTCTTGCACCTGCATACATTTTGTATCATTTAGTTGGAATGTGCTGTTCAACTTTTTGTTGTGTTTATGTGATCCATATATGTGGGGTTAGTGACTGCCTCCACTTGTTGTTCTTGCACTCCTCCCATTCTGCCCTGGGTGATTTTAATCAGTTCAATGCTGGATCCTACCATCCCCAGGTATATATGTAGGCTTAGTCCCAGTTCTGGGTGTATGTGCAGCGTAGGTTCCCACCTTACAGAGGTCGCCTTGTCGTGGCAGGTGGGCTAACACTTTTTGATCAAAATGTGCACTAAGAACCTCCCTATTTGTAAGTAGATTTAGCTTTAGTGCATATTTATTTATATTTAGTGGTTTAGGTGGCATTAGTGTCGCAGGGTGCTGTCACCATTCTATGTTTGCTATATATATATATATATATATATATATATACATACACACAAAGGATGTACCAAATGTTGTGACTTTAAGGATACAGTGCATTCATTAGTACTGTTTTTGTTTTTTGTACATGTTGTACATTGCTGAAAGCAAACATATCACTTGGAGCAGTTTAACACATTTTATTCATTTAAGAATTGAATATATGGTAGATTTCAGGAAAAAAAAATATGTCATGGAGATAGACCTCTTGCAAATTGGGACATCCATTAGAAGCCAGAATAAAAGTAAGATAGTGACTGCTAGATAAATAAAGAAGCCCTATGATCCTTTTCAGTCAATGAGTCGTGATGAGTGATGCACTGAATGGCACACAGAGAGTTTTCTTATTATTTTAAATTTTAGCTGCTATAATTTCATTTTCTAAGTCCTATTTAGGAACAAATGGCCAGAAAAAGTGATAAAAATTCAAAATTTTAACGAGTACTTCGATTCCGACTGTTTAACCCCTCAGATTCCATGGTCAATAGCAACTACGGCATCTGAGAGGTCTTTTATATATATATTAAAAAAGTCCAAGTAAAAAAAAAACATTTTCCTATTTTTCACAGAAATAATGTAAACAATAAAAAGCAACATAATTAGTATCGCCATTAAATATCATGGTATTTAACAAAAAAAAAAGTCAAAATGGCAGATTTGCTGTTTTTTGGTCACCTTGCTTCCCCAATAAAATGGAATAAAAAGTGATCAAAATGTCATATGTACCCCAAAAAAAAAAAAAGTTATGGGTTTCGAAATATGGCAGCACAAAACAAATTTATTTTGAACAAATTGTATAACATAAAAAAAATCTATAAACATTTGGTGTCGCTGCACTGGTACTGACCCAGAGAATAAAGTAACATGCACTTGTTACTACACAGTGAACGCAATAAAAATGAAATGAGAAAAAAAAAACACTGGCAGAATAACACTGTTATTTTTCGATTCCAGCCCACAGAATATTTTTTAAAATATTCTCAGTACAATAAATGGCACAATATATGGTAACTTTAAAAAAATAAGCTCTGTTATGGCAACATATGTCAATGAAAAAATATAAACTGGGAATTCAGGGGGGCGGTGAAGAAACAACAATTGTATGTGTCCTTAAGGAGTTAATGCACTTGACTCCCATGCAAAATGCTTTTTTGTCACATAGGATGTCTTATACTGGTGCATGTGGGTTCGGAGAGGAGTGCACTTTTTTGGGTGTGGGGAATTTCTTTTAAATATATTTTATTGCTTTATTTTTTTATTGTATTTATTTATTTCTACTTATTTATTATTTGACAATTTATTATGTTTGCTTATTTTACCAGTTAATTATTTTTTTTACTATGGGGGCCCCGGTCAGCAAGGAACACATGATCTGTGTGTTCCTTGCTATCCCCATATATAGATCATTGATAACAGTGATCTATTGCTAACAGCCCATTAGAACACTGTTATCAGTGATCTATATACATACTGAAAAAAGAGAGATCACGTATTCTCTGCAGGCCTTCAAGTACCCCCTACACAGGAAATCTCTGTGACATCATTTCCCTGTTACAGTACAAGATTCCAATCCACTTTATGGCACTGCATGCAAGGAGCCCGCAGTGCCATCATATACACCATATAGCCGTTAATTTAGATGATGTGGGAAGGGGTATAAGAGCATGTGAGAAGAATAAATTACATTGAAAACTCTCTAGAACAGCGGTCCCCAACCTTTTTTGCACCGAGGACCAGTTTGATGCAACAAAATTTTTCCGGGGAACGGACAGGGCGGGGCAGGGGTGGGGTTAAGGTCAGTTCACACATTGCGTAAATACGGCATATACCTGTATTATAATACCTGTATTATGCTCTGGAAAATCCGTAGCATAATACAGTAGCAGCAAAGTGGATGAGATAAAACAAGTGACATCCCCACGCTACATAAATATTGAGCAGAAAAAAATGCTCAGAAATGGACCTACGATGCAGAATTTTATTCCACATCATGTCAATGGTATTTGCGTAAACGCTGCTTATTTGTTGCGGGATTTCCCCATTGAATTCAATGGGGAGGTAATACCCACAACAAATAGCAGCAGGAGCATAGCTAAAGACTCATGGGCCCTAGTGCAAGAATTCAGCTTGGGCCCCCCTACCCCTCCCCAACACCACCAGGCCCCTGCCCACTTCTATGTCCAGCCGCCTTGCCCAACATTCTCCATGGATGCCCCCACAGTATAATTCCCCCCACAGCTGCCTCCACGGTATAATTCCCCCACACAGTATAATGGCCCCATATCTGCCTCCATGGTATAATGCCCCCACACAGTATAATGCCCCATAGTATAATGCTCCCCATAGCTGCCCCATACAATATAATGCTCCCCATAGCTTCCCCCACACAGTATAATGCACCCATAACTGCCCCCACAGTATAATGCTCCCATAGCTGCCCCCACAGTATAATTCCCCATACAGTATAATGCTCCCCATACAGTATAATGCCCCCATACAGTATATTGCCACGCTTAGCTGCCCCATACAGCAAAATGCTCCTATAGCTGCCACCATATCGGCCGCCCCCCCATACCCAGTATAATGCCCCCATTTGTGCCTAATAAAAAACAATAACATAATTACTTACCTATTCCCGTTCCCATGACGGGTGGAGGATCCTTCTCCTCCGGTCTGTGCTGTGAGTGACTCGGCGCAGACAGGCGCGATGACGTCACTGCAGAGTGAATGCTGGGGCAAGGGGCCATCACTCCTTGCTCTAGCATTCAATTCAACTGTATCTGCATCCTAAGGATGCAGATGCAGTTGGAACTGGGACCAGCGGCGGTCCCATGGGATGAAACATCATCCCAGGAGGCCGGCCTGGATGACATTAGAAGGCTGGCCTCCTGGGATGACATTCCAGCCCATGTGACCGCTGCTGCAGCCACTGCAGCCACTGCAGCCACTGCAGCGGTCTCCTGGGATGAAACGTCATCCCAGGAGGCCGGCCTGCTAGCAGGCTGGCTAAATGTTCAGCAGCTTTCCGCAGCGGACACTTTGAGCAAAAAACTGCACCACAGTTTGGTGCGGTTTTTCGCCCGAAATTCCCTGAGGCCACCGGGGCTGATACCAGATACCACAGCCCGGTACAAAATTATCCGTGGCCCGGTATTGGTCCGCAGCCCGGTATTTGGGGATCACTGCAGAACACCAGCCCTTTATCCAGACTAGATTGAGTGTAAAAGATTTCTGTCCCTTCATATGCTATGCACACTTGCCGTCTTCTTTGAAAGGAACACTCTTTAAAAGACCATGTTTTAATGCAATATTGGGTGCTCATTTCAAAGAGGCTTCACTGTATATTCAAATACATTATACATGTATTTAGCAAGTTCAAATTTATACTTTTTTCTTATCCTTTTTTCTTTCATCTTTTACTAAAGATGAGGGATTGAGTTTGGTTTAAACCAACATCCCGATCTAAGCCAGGAGTTGTATGCTAATGCTGGAAGTATTGCAGAGTACAAACTGCTGTAAATGGCTGAGAGTCAGTGGGGAAGGGGAGATCTATAACATCCAGTCCCTTTGTTCCTGCTATTACTGCTCTTGCTTCTAGGTATTCTGGGGCAATGCGGCTGTCACAGTTACTGTTGGTATGTGACTTTCACTGTTACTAGTGGTCCGTGGCTGTTACTGGGGGTCCTGTGGCTTTAGCTTATATGGCAGTCTCTGTGCTGTCACTATTATGAAGATATCTTGGCATTAAGATCATTGCCATTAAGACCAGCAAGAACTGTTATATTCCGTGCAAATAGACAGAAAAAAAACAATTTCTTCAAGGTTGGAATAGCTCCATACATACGGCATATAACGGAGACTGTACACACTGCAATAACAGCATGTATGAGTAGGATATAGACCTTCTCTCATGCTATTAAACGAATAATTTTTTTTCTTATACTTTTTAGTTTATTAGTGTGAGAGTGGGAAGTTCCACTCTCACACCTGTTGTAAGAAGCCAAAGTTACTTGAGAGAAGGTGGAATAGTGCCTTATCTAAGGGCCCAAAAAATTTGTATATATATTTCTACTTCTATAATATATTTCTTAATACACATTTAAACATAGTTGTTGTTAGACTTCGTTCACATCTGCGTTGTGGCATCCGTTTTAGCGGATCCATTGAAATAAATTAAAGAAAACGGACAGACTGACGGATGCCAGACTGAATGCAATGCATTTATTTTTTATGGATCACTGGATCTGTCAAAAAAACAGACTCTTTTCTTTCCATTTGTGTCAGTTTGCCATCAGTTATATTCAGTTTTTAATGGATCCGTTTTTATCTTTGCATCTTTCTTGCTTTCGTTTTTAGTCTGCGCATGTGCAGAAAAAAATAATCAGTTATTACGTAATGCATAACTGATACAAACGGATGGCATATCAGTTTGTATCTGTCATCCATTGACTTCAATATTTTAAAAAAAATGGAAAGGTTTTTTCCGCCAGGTTTCCGTCATTTTTGACGGAAACAATAGCGCAGCAGAGTACGCTATTGCTTGAGTTAAAAAAATGGAAACCTGAAGGAACTGAGCCTAACTGAGCACAACTGATGCAAAAACAAAACCTCAATGTTTTTTTATACTGAAACGTTTACTTTACTTCCGTTCTTGTGGTCCTCTGACGGACCCGCTAGAACGGAAGGCACAACGCAGATGTGAACACAACCTTAACAAGCAATTGTTCAGTTAGGGAAATCATTTAAGGGTAACTAAATGTACAACAAACTTCTTACATGTCATAGTGACATGTCAGAAGTTTTGATCAGTGGGGGTCCGAGCACTGAGATCCCCACCAATTGCTAAAACGAAGCAGCAGAAGCACTCGTGTTAGCACTGAGCCGCTTCGTTTCTGTTCGGTTTTTCTCAGAAAGCCGATGTAGAGGTGTATGGGCCCATAGACTGTCTATTGAGCCCCTACACCGCTACATCGGCTTTTCAAGAAAAGCTGAATAGAAATGAAGCGGCTCAGCTCTCACACAAGTTCTTCTGCCGCTTCGTTTTAGCGATTGGTGGGGGTCTTAGTGCTCGGACCCCCATCGATCAAGACTTCTGATATGTCACTATGGCATGTCAGAAGTTTATTGAACGTTTACTTACCCTTTAAGATCACATTACTTCTGTTTACACATAACAACTTATTCAGGAAATATCATAAAACAGGGCCACTGATCAAATGAACATTTATGTCAGCATGATAAATTTTTCTAAATTATAAACTTCTCTTCTCATCTTCTAGAGCAAATTATTGTTATGAGAAGTTTTTGTGCTGAAATTTGAGCTCATAGAAGTATTTGGATATTGAATTCGGAGTTGTTAACAGGACACAAGCAGAAATAGATAAAGAAAGGTGGCAATTACTTTTTTCTTTTACTGTTATTTATTTTTACTGTTATTTCTCATTATGAAAATACTGTATGATAAGCTGGTTATAAGGGAAGCATAGTCACATGTTAGTATTCAACATATGTGAATAATTTTGTCATAAAACACTTTCTATCAGAGTGCTAATGATATAACTTCACGTCAGTGATTGTGCCATAATTTCAATGTCACAGCCCTTATTTTTATCTATGTCTCTAATTGCTCTGCCATTATTGTATGGTATTTAGGTTGCCCCTTCTATTTTACTTTATACATGACACTTATTTTGGAATGCATTACAAAATGAACAGAAGAAGAAAAATATATATATTTTTGAAGATTTTAACGATATGAATCTTAAAGATGTTTGACTGTATTTTTATCTGCTGTCACCATAAGCAGAGTGACAAAATATAAGTTAGAATGCCAGAGCTCTTCCCCGGATCTATTCATTGTTTCAAGGTGAAACATGCAATGGGGACATTAAATGTTATGTTACCTATGCTTTTGTACTGTGAAAGCATTCCATATTCTTCTCCACCAGCACACTTATCCTTGACAGTACAAGTATGGTATTTTGATAAAACAAATTAATCTTGTGTCCTTCTCTTTTCGTTATTCATCACCTTAGTCACCAAATACACACCCACAAACAGTAGCAAGTATACATAAGCAGGATAACCTTTAATTTCTAACCACTAAGTCTAAGGACTTAGAAGGACTTTGATAAAATTGTTAACAGAACACTACCTACAATCGGTAGGAATTAGTGCTTCAGTCTAGTATTTTTCATGCCTCCCAACATATAAGATGGTCCAAAAAGAACACACAACCTACATTGTGTGAAAGATCAACTTTCATGAATATCATCAAGAGTTTTTCATTTATGGACTGCCACAAAATGTGCTGTATACACATATTTTATAAGTTCTATATAGCAATAAATCATGAGATAAATATTCAGTGGAGAAGCCTATACACAGCTAATATTTATGAAACAGAGGCTTTTTAAAGAGGGCACTAAGAATGCCCCTCCTAAAGAGTGAGACATAGATGGTATGGTGTTTGTAACTGAAGCCTTTGAATTATACAGAGTAATCTTCAATTTCTAGTCCTTAAATCTGTATATTATAAGACATTTACTTTGACTTAAATGGTATGTATACCCTTGAACACCACTTTACAATTAACATATAGAACTATTCTACATAAAAAGTAACATTGTCAAAACATTGTGTTTCATATTTTGTATGAGTCCTGAGTTAAAGTCCATGTTATAGCCAAGAGCTGCATTCCAATTTCTACTGGTTGCCAATGGAAACAGTCAACAAGCTTGCCATCAGATACATCTCTAAAAGCAGAGCTGAGTTCCTATAATGCAATAGAACAGGTTTTTTTTTTCTACATCAGATTGCTGTACTGTGCCTGGTGTAAAGACTAAACATCCCAGAGTGCAAAGCACAACAGCAATCTATGTGTAAACATTAAGCCAGCAAGACAAATCTCTGATCTCTATAGAATTGTGAGTGCACTTCTGGAGTATAATATAGGCTTAAACCCAGAATCAGTACAAGGAAAGAAAAAAAAAGTTACTCAACGTTTAATGTATGTTCAGTAATAAGTGCAATATACCCTGCAGCAGAAATTAGAGTAGTCATGGAGTTTCAGCAGGTGATATTGATATGATTTTATTTGATGTAAACATTAAGCACTCTACCGTAATTTTCATCCGTGGTTACGAATCAGTAATTATCGATGAAATTGCAGACCCATTCATTTCTATAGGCCACGGACACCTTTCCGTATATTTACGAATGTGTATCTCGGCTGTTGAAATGAGCCACAAAATATAGAACATGTCCTAATCTTGTCTGCAATTGCGGCCCAGACTCCCCATAGAAGTCTATGGGCGCCCTCAAAAGTGCGGGCAGCTACGGATGTGCATCCGTAGCCGTCTGTAATTGCGGAAGCGTGGCTAGGGGATTACGCAAGGTGCAGGCCAAAGCCAGACGTCAGGTCAGCACACGACAATGATAACCATGTCTCTGACAAGAGTACAAATGGAGACCCTCATTGAAAATGTCCAAGACCACCAAAGGGTTTGCTCCCCCCTTCTTATATATATATATATATATATATATATATATATAGTCTCCATGGAACACCTGCTGAGACCAATATCGCAGGGCCGGAGCGGCGATGGAGGAGCAAAAAAGAAGCCTCACATGTATAAAGAACAACTCCGGTTCCTAAGCGATGTCACGGAGATTGGCCTGTATGTAATCACTGTTTAATTATTTTTAATTTTTTTTCATTTGCTATGTCCTACATATACCTGTCACACAATCTGATGTTAGTAGGTGTGTAGCTAGGGCTAATTTGGACACATGGGGATAAGCTATATCCCACAGATACCTGTTGGACATAGCATACCACCATCCGTCACACAATTTGATGCTGCTAGGTGTGTAGCTTGGGCTAATTTGGACACATGGGGCTATGCTATATCCCACAGATACCTGTGGGATACCTGTGGGACATAGCATACCTCCATCTGTCACACAATTTGATGTTACTATGTGTGTAGCTAGGGCTAGTTGTCTTTATTTTGGAGTAGTTATTGCATATTTGACCACGCTTTTTTATTTTTTTCTGTTTTCAATCCTAGCACATGCGACAGTCTTCCAGACTGCCCCAACCTGTGGCAGTGGAGAAAAAAGGCCAAGATGACCCTCCGATATACCTACAAACGCCCAGACCAAGACAGCGAAAACAAAGACTTCCTCAGGTAGATACAAGGGCAATGATTGATGATCAAGTGCTGGCCCATCTTACCCAAGTAATGAGGAGACTGTAGAGGACATGTTTGGTAAATCAGTCGCCATGCATTTGAGGCAAGTGCCCCGCAACAGGCTAATCTGGTGTGACGGCCATTCTTGGGTCCTGGAGGTGTTTGCCTCCAGTCTTGCTCTGGTGGAACTCTTTAATGCCATAGAGTTCCATCGGAGCAGGCTTGGTGAGCAAATTATTAACTGTAAAGTGGTGTTCAAGGGTAGATGCCATTTAAGTCAAAGTAAATGTCTTATAATATACAGATTTAAGGACTACAAATTGAAGATTACTGTCTAATTCAAAGGCTTTCAGTTACAAACACCATATAATCTATGTGTCACTCTTTAGGAGGGGCATTCCTAGTGCCCTTTTAATCTTAAAAAGCCTCTGTTTTATAAATCTTAGCTGGTATATTGGCTTTTCCACTGAATATTTATCTCATGATTTATTGCTATATAGAACTTATAAAATATGTGTATACAGCACATTTTGTGGCAATCTATAAATGAAAAACTGTTGATTATATTCATGAAAGTTGATATTTCACACACCAACCCCCATTGCAACTCCACCACCACCAGCGAGGACACCACAGTATAGGAGTTATCACTCTTCCCAGCCCCTGTACTCCCAGGATAGGGGCATGTATCACACCCCCAGCCAGTCTTACTCCGGTGGCCGGTACACGTACCCACACTCCGGTCAAGAGCAGGGAGGGGGACCATAATGGCGACAAAGTGCAATGTCACAAGACTTTTTAGAATTGTCATTTTTTTGTTTTTGTATGTATCATTTACAGTGTTACTTTTATATACTTAAAAAAAAAGAAAAGAAAAACATGTTGTTAAAGAAAACTACAAAAAGTTTGAACAGGTATCATTGTCTTTTGTTGTTCTGATGTGAATAAATAGGTACATGTTCTGTATGTAGAATGTATGGCAATATGTGCTGTATGTAGAATGTATGGGTATGTGTGCTGTATATGGAATGTATGGGTACGTGTGCTGTATGTAGAATGTATGGCTATGTGTGATGTATATTTAATGTATGGGTACATGTGCTGTATGTAGAATGTATGGGTACGTGTGTTGTATGTGGAATGTATGGTTATGTGTGCTGTATATGAAATGTATGGGCATGTGTGCTTGTGTGCTGTATGTGGAATGTATGGGTAGGTGTGCTTTATATGGAATGAATGGGTACGTGTGCTGTATGTAGAATGTTTGGGTACATGTGCTATATGTGGAATGTATGGGCACGTGTGCTGCATGTAGAATGTATGGCTACGTGTGCTGCATATGGAATGTATGGGTACGTGTGCTGTATGTAGAATTTATGGGTACGTGTGTTGTATGTATGGTTATTTGTGCTGTATATGAAATGTATGGGTACGTGTGCTGTATGTAGAATGTATGGGTATGTGTGATGTATGGAATGTATGGGTACGTGTGCTGTATGGGGAATTTATGTACGTGTGCTGTATATGGAATGTCTGGGTACGTGTGCTTATGTAGAATGTATGGGTACGTGTGCTGTATGTGGAATGTATGCCTATGTGTGCTGTATATGTAATGTATGGGTACGTGTGCTGTATGTGGAATTTATGGGTATGTGTGCTGTATATGTAATGTTTGGGTATGTGTGCTGTATGTGGAATGTATAGAGACGTGTGCTGTATGTGGAATGTATGGGTACGTGTGCTGTATGTGGAATGTATGGGAATGTGTACTGTATGTGGAATGTATGCAGACATGAATAATAACACACTACACAGAACAAAAGAAAAACATTTTTTTTTCAGCCTTTCAATTTTTGGAGTCCTTGCATCTTCTTTGTTCATCTCTTGTTTTGCAAAGTTTCTTTTATGTCTTCTTGCAGGTATCATTTTGATCCAATTTTTTTTTCTTTCACTAAACTTAGACTAAAATGCACATAAATAATGAGGTATTAGTTTTCTATTTCTGAACACAATACCTCTATAAAAAAAAAAATTAAACATTTTTTTAAAGTGAAAAATGGTAAAGAAAAAAAAAGTGGAAAAATGTAAAATATAAAAATAAATTAAAAAAAATACATATAAAAAAAGGGCAAAATAGAGGCATTCCTGCAGAAATACATAAGCTTGCAACCCACGTCAAGGTCCTCATTCTCTTGCGTGTCCCTAACTAATAACTAAAACCAGGAACAACTATATAGCTAAGAAAAGCAACAGTCCAGAACCAACACAGGAAAGAGAACAGTCCAAATCAGAAAATCTACCGCTTTGGATTGCATCCGTCTGCCAAAGAACCGCCCCAGCAGTGGACACAAAGTAGTCCGCATAGAATTCCCAGATCAATAGTCCAGCTGCACCAGCTTTTTCATGCAGGGTGTTGTCCACAGGGATGGTATAATTCGCCATGAACTGCTCCAGGTTACTGTCAAGTACAGACTCATGAATCCGGCAGAAGTAGTGTAGGATGACACTGGCTTGGATAACCAGCATCACATTCTGCTGATCCATTTGAAGAGGGGTCTGGAATACACACCACTTGCTGCTCAGAATCCCAAAGGCACACTCCACATACCACCTCTGACAAGTGATCCGGCAGTTAAGAATATACTTTCATTTCATTTCATTCACCGGGGGAATGTCCGCAACACATGGGGGAAAATGACAAGTGGCACTGGAGGTCCAAAAGATCCAGGCAGTTGTCTCAAGTCTAGAAGGGCGAGCTGGTTGGACTGGAACCGTTCACCCACTCTGGAAGCTGTGAAACTTGTCGGGGTTCTACCACAGGTCAGCATAGAGGGTGTGGAAATGCCCCTATCTCGGCCGTTTCGAAACAATGGGGTGAACCTCGTGCATCCTCTTCGATTATTCTACCAGCATATCTTGCTGATCGCTGAGAGGCGAGCTAATCTAGAAGAGCATGAATCACAAATGTGTAGGGCATCCTATATCCTAGGAAAAGAAACGCCAGAAACCAAAGCTATATCAGCAGAGAAATTCAACAGAACTCTCACAGAGCACAAATGCCAGAGAAAATGACACCAGAGCAATCATGTGACCTTTTCAAGGGGTTGGAACATGTTGGTGACATCATTTGCAGCCTCCATTTTTTTGCGGATCCGTAAATGCGAATGCACTATGGACCGTATTTGCGGACACTGTCTCGTATATGTGGATCACTTGTGGATGACTACAGATCCGTATTTGCGGACAGTTAAAAACCCTTATGGTCGGGTGCGTGAGGCCTAAGCATTTTGGTGGATTATAGTTAAAATGTAAGCTTCAGTTGTTAGCTCTATAATAGCTTTATGTTTGTTGCTATAAAATGTTACACATTGGCGTAATGTTAGAGGTTAATATTTGTAAAGTAATGCTTACTTTTATCATGCATATTTTCTTTATTGTTAAAAGTTGCTACTAATTTGTCACGTTATATAGTCACACCAATTTTTAAAAATTCCTTCATAACATTTCTGTCAATACAACATGACATGTATTTTACTAGAATATTTTACCCATAAGACATTATTTAATTTGCGAGTTATAACTCCCTCGTTTTGCTGCGCTCTTATAGACTATCCCTTATGGAAATTCGAAAAATGCCCTGATTAAACTGTACAGATCATTCCAACCACCTCTAGCCAAATTCTGTGCAAATTATGTTCAAATTATGGGTGTGATTTTTCTTAAATACCATTGAGCACATTAATTGCATGGTGTAGACTGTCTAAAAAGTACAATTGGTGTTGTGAACGATCACATTTCAACTCGGGTTGCATAATGTGCCAACATACTGTAACTATATTGGAAAGAAACTAATTCTTTTAAATTTCTAACATAAATAATATATTACACAAAATTAAGTAGCTTGAGCAAATGATTCACAAAATAGATATTTGTAAAGATTTTATTAAACACTCTATAACTTGATATAATAAATACAATCATTTTGATAAAGCATCTACAAATACAGTATCCTGACGGTATTTGAGAGATTTGTATTACTTTCGTTTAACCACTTGTACTCAGAGTGTGTGGTTTCCTCTCAAAGTTCAAATACAATCTGATATTCCTATGAAATTGGCTCTAGAACGGGGGGATACTTAAAGAGGCTCTGTCACCACATTATAAGTGTCCTGTCTCCTACATAAGGAGATGGGCGCTGTAATGTAGGTGACAGTAATGCTTTTTATTTTTAAAAAAACGATCTTTTTTCACAACGTTAGGAGCGATTTTGGTTTATGCTAATGAGCTTTCTTAATGCCCAAGTGTGCGTACTTTTACTTTCGACCAAGTGGGCGTTGTACAGAGGAGTGCATGACGCTGACCAATCGGCATCATGCACTCCTCTCCATTCATTTACACTGCACTAGCGATATAGATATATCGCTATGTGCAGCCTCATACACAAACCCTAACATTACTACAGTGTCCTGATAATGAATACACATGAAATCCAGCCTGGACGTCATGTGTACTCAGAATCCTGACACTTCGGAATCTTTTCTGTGAGATTTACAGCAACGGATACGAAATATCGTTTACCTCGTAATCTCGCGAGATTTCGTATCCGTTGCTGGAATCTCACAGAAAAGATTCAGAAGTGTTAGGAATCTGAGTACACATGACGTCCAGGCTGGATGATCATGTGTATTCATTATCAGGACACTGTAGTAATGTTAGGGCTTGTGTATGAGGCTGCACATAGTGATATAACTATATCGCTAGTGCAGTGTAAATGAATGGAGAGAAGTGCATGATGCCGATTGGTCAGCGTCATGCACTCCTCTGTACAACGCCCACTTGGTCGAAAGTAAAAATACGCCCACTTGGGCATTTAGAAAGCTCATTAGCATAAACTAAAATCGCTCCTAACGTTGTGAAAAAAGATCGTTTTTTTAAATAAAAAGCATTACTGTCACCTACATTACAGCGCCCATCTCCTTATGTAGGAGATAGGGCACTTATAATGTGGTGACAGAGCCTCTTTAAGATTGGAACATTATATTTGGAACTCTATGAAGGACAAGATATAATGTGAGTGTATTAGCTCTACAGCACTGTGGCATGGGTTGGTGCTATAAATAAATAAGAAATAATCCATAAGATCATTCTTCGTGTTTGTAACCGACATATGATTCAAAATGGTTGTCTGAAGATAGGCAACCTATTAAAAGATCAGTAGGCATTCATTTACTTGAGATTATATAGTTTTTTTTAGTCAAGCAACATATTTAATTCATTGCCATATCTAAATGAACAGTGCATAAACCTCCTTTTTACATGCCTAAAAGGCAATTGTATAGTTTCTATGTCTTTGAAAAGGAACATGATGAAACAATAAGCATTTGAGGTAATTGCTAGATTAGATGATATACTACCATAAAATGGCATAATTAGATAATGTATAATAACATACAGTTGGTCAGTAACCAATCACAGATCTCTGGAACATCTGCCTGTAAATGTGGTACGTGCAGTAAATCTTTAACTAATGTATGACTGCTATGTAAACCCAAAGCTTGCATAAATCAGGGAAAATTATAACATATGTTATCATGCAATCATCACAAGGCTCAATATTAATAAATACATATTATTATTTTACTGAGGGTAAATAACTCATAGACCTGTACCTTCTCGCATAAAAAAAAAACTTCTTGACCCTGGTTATTATGGCTTATTCAGTTCTCAGTGAGATGTTCATATACCAGTTCAACTTTGCTGAAGACAACTAGAATATTCAACACTGGGCTGTGTGAAGAAAATAACAGCATCTACTACATAGAGCAGAAGATAGCTCTTATGATAGCTACAATTTTGGAATCATTTTACTACTTTTACATTAATAATACTAACACATGTTTAAGTCTAAGCTTGCTACTGTAGCTTAAGTAAGTTGCTCTGGTAATAACATTATATTTGCAAATTGCTATTTCAACAATTAGTTAATAATCTAAGCAAACTAGTAAAAGAAATGTAACTACTATACAAGTTATACCTTCAGCTATAGAAAACTTTTGACATGTCATAGAGATATGTCTTGACTTCACTCCTTTGTTCTTGGGCTGGGGGGGTCACAGCACACAGACCCTGTTGATAGAAAATTCTCACATCTCTGTCATGTCAGAATTGTTCTCTCACTGGATATACACTTTAAGGGGGAATTCAATTTTTATTTACCGTATTTTTCGGACTATAAGACGCACCTGACCATAAGACGCACCCAGGTTTTAGACAACAGAAAATAGGAAAAAAAATAGTTGTTAAAAAATAATTTATTCTGTTTCACCACATTCTTTTTTTTATATTTTTTTTTATCGATTGAGCGGTGTGAGGGCTTATTTTTTACATTGTGCTTGGGGAAAATGGGAAAAGGTTGGTTTTTTTTTACACTCCTAAAAATGTATCTAACATTTTTTTTTACTATTAGTTCCCCTAGGGGACTTGAACCAGCGGGCACTTTGTTACATGTGGAGTTACTGAACAGCGTAACTACGCCGTTTCCCTAACTCCCATAGTAGTGAATGGCAGTTACTACTGTTCATTTCTATGGGAGTTACGAAAACAGCGTAGCTCAGCGAGTTACGCTGTTTCAGTAACTCCACATGTAATCAAGTGGCCGGGAGAGCACAGAAAGCTAGAACAGAGTTTAAGGGGCCCTGTTCTAGAGATAAGTGCGGGTCACAGAGGTGGGACCTGCATCTATCTGCATCTATCTGACATTTATGGCATATCCTTTGGATATGTCATAAATGTCCTTCATAGAAAACCCCTATAAATGCCACAGTCGGTATTGACCACGGCATTTAACTAGTTAAAGGGGTTTGCCATAAAAAACATGTATCCCCTATGCACAGAATAGGGGCTACATGTGAGATCGCTGGGGGTCTGACTGCTGGGACCCCCTGCAATAAGGAGAACAGGGGAGCGAAAGTCACCCAGAGCGCTACATGAGAAGCCTGGACTTACGGGTTCTGTGTCCGTCTTATCTGTTCTGCAGCTCCATAGAGATCAATGGAGAGCCGCTCGCGCATGCACAGAAAAATGCCATTGACCTCTATGAAGCTGCCGGACACAGAACGCGGAAGTCACAGCTTCTCATGCAGCGCTCTTGGTAACTTTCGGTCCCCGTTCTCCTTATCGATCACACATGTATACCCTATCCTGTGGATACAGGATACATGTGTTTTATGGCACAACTCCTTTAAACTGCCAGGAACAGCGAAATTGCTGTTCCTGGCCGTTATAGCAGCGTGTCAGAAGCTGACACCTGCAGTGTATGGAGCGGGCTCAGTGCGTGAGCTCGCTCCATACATCACCCCCCTTCAGCTCCATGATGTACCGGCAAGTCATGGGTCGGGAAGGGGTTAAGTAATTAAGCGGTCATGGCGCCTTGACTGCGGACTATAAGACGCAGGGACTTTTTAGCAAGATTTATTACGGTATCTTCTGATTGTCAATGATGTCAGAAGATATTAACAATGACGTCCATGAGCTTGTTCTTCCAGCATAAATATGCTACAGCTCAAAGTACCTCTTTAGTGCTGCAGTATTTTCTAACTCAGAATGTTTGACAATGTGATGGACTTAGTTATCTGTCCTAACCCCTTTTGATGCTGATTTGGGATTTCCAAAACTTTAAATCCTCTGCATTAAAAAATCTCAGGCTAGTATCAAAAGTTTTTGGCACATTACAGAACACTGCAGCTTCTTTTTTCTTGGATTTGGTGGTGGTCCCGGCTCATGTACCACTAACAGTATTATCTTTTGACATGTCACAATGGAAAGTTGAACTCACTTTAAAGGAAATATTGAACAACTTAATTAATTAAACACCTATTCTAGTTACAATGACTATTGCTATGAAGGTTATTAAATAAGAAAAAAATCTTATATTGAAAACCTGAAGCAATTCATATTACTCAGAGAAAAGTTTCAAGTTGTTTAATAATAGTTTAACAATTCAAATGATCCCCATCCCGACCACAGCTTTCAGAATGTAGCACTCTAGCTCACTGTATCCTTTGATTTACAGCAAAAAAACTATTATTTTAGAGGGTACTGACCAAGACGAGAATTATAAAACAACCAGTGAACACCAGAGAGATGACATAATAGTTTTTCTGATGTTTACATTTGTTTATAATTGTATATACATTTTAAATAAAAATAATTAGAAGTTTATTATAGAATTAGATTTGAAGTCCAGGATTCAAAATCACAATTACATTTTTATTTGGCTGGAAAAAGCAGTTGCAAGGCAAGCAATCTTGATTGGCATAGCTCCATTTTCTCCATCCAATATTTTGTCTTTATGAATATTTATTTCTAAATCAGTAAAAGAGGAACAAGCTAGAAGCCATTTCATCATTAATATAGTAGACAATCGGCACTGTGTTTATCATTGTCTATCTCTACAAAACATTGGCATTCTTCATGGAACTACTAAAACTGGTATTATCTTTCTCTTCTTCAAAATATTATTAATGCATGTATGAGCTGTTATACATTTGATGTCTAAAGAATTCTAGTATTTTGTATTCTGATATATTCGGATATATTAATCACTGCTGTAAGTAAAATAGATCCTTTTTATATGGTTTAAGATCTCTTTGTTTCTTGAATAAGGGCATAATGCTAGACCAAAATTATAACAGTTGTATTACAAAGTTTTTTGATATATCTGTCACTAGTTTCTTCCGGTTACAACACAGTAATACATTTTTAAATGGCACCATTAATAACAAAGAAGACCAAAATCCCCTGGCAGGAAATAATGCAAAATGTTTATTTTCCAAAATACCAGCACTTTCTGTGTTGGAATGATTTACATGCTGGTTACAGGCACTAACCAGAGGTGTTAATGGCCTCTGAAAATATCTGTGGTACCATGGGGTAGGACATATTTATAATTTAATGTAGCTATTGCTTTCATTGGGCAAGCCCAGACACCGGACAAAAGACTGGGTCACCTTGTACCTGGCGCTAGCAATGCTGCATCCACAATGCTGTGCTGTTTGGAGTATTACAGATATGGTTGTTCAGTACATGCTAAAGAGGAATTCTGGGGAAAAGAAGAATTCTTCATACACATTCTTACCTGAAATCATGAAATCTAAAGCCAGCGCTATTTCTTGAGTTTTTTTTTGTATAATAACATTTCTGCTGGGATTTGCCCCTGCCATTGCATAGCAACAGTCCAAACATTTATTGGATAACAACAGTAGAGCTCCTTCTTCTGTGTGATCTACCATATTTACGGAAAGATAAATCAATATAATTTGATTATATTCACTACTGTGATTGTTATTAAAATTTAGTAGCAAGATGTATTAATGAACAAATACTTGCCTTTCCCGCAATCCCCCACATTAAGCTATGAGATAGATTTCATTTTGATTCCCGAATGGACTAATCACTTTGTAAAAATGTCTCTATTTACTTCTATGGCAACATATGGACTTTCCCCCAATTGTTATGAAGAAATGTATTTATACATTTTAAATTAAATACTGTTTTTCTCTTTTTTTTTTTTTTTTTATAGTATTCACAACGAACGCAGTAATGAAACAAGAACTATCACAACTGTGAAGATTAGTTTTGCAGGAGTTTCAGGCAGGAAGCACCAACCATCCTTCCTCCCCTGTACTTCTTATGCAATTGTCTAAAATAATTGCATGTTTCCTCTCATCCAGGACTCATATAATTCACATAAGCAAGGGCAAAGAGTTTGGGGTGCTAATTTCTCCTACAGAGTAAGTTACACAATAAAAATAACGCCTTACTTTTGTTTAGTAGACTTCTTCACCCACATATGATTACTTCATAGAAGAAAAAGTGTTGACAGGTTAAGTTATTGAGGTTTATTTCGTAAAAACTCACATTCTGAGTCTCATAGACTTACATAGAGAAACTGGCTTCCGGTCTACACATAAGACGCTGTGTGAATCGGAAAGTCAGTTTACATGTCAAGTGACTGAACGGAGGAGCTGAACGGAGCCCATGGATTGAAAGATAGACACTCGGTGAGAAAATAAATATAATTGACATGCACAAGATGCCTATTACAAACGGGCACAGCAATAAAAATGTACATGGGAGTTGTTCTTTAATACAATCACACACAAAATATTACTTGTAAACAAAATAGTCTTGTAGACTGTGTGTCTCAAACTGATTGGACTATGTTTGAGGATTTGGCTAGTACTATACATGATTTTGTTGGCAGTGTTTTAAGTTATTAATGGCTTTATTTGAATGTATGTATTCCTGTCAAGAAGGTGTTTCCAAATCAGAAACCTTGTATAAGCCAAGATGTTAGGTGTGATTTTAGGGCTAGGTCAGTAGCCTTTGCTATGGGGGATGTTGATCTGTTGTGGAAGGCCCAATATGACTTTAGGAAATTTATTGTGAGGGCAAAGCAAAAATTTATGTGGTTAGGTTGCAGGATATGCTGATTAGCAATCCAGCAATCTTGAAGTTATGTGGAAAGTTTTGAAGCAAGTGACAGGGTGCAAAACGAAAGTGAATCTTTTAATGTCAGAAAATATAGGGTTAGCGGAGGCGGGGAGATTGACCACGATACTGATGGCAGATTGAGACCCCGAGCTCCTCTCTAAGGGCATGGCCCCACGTGGCGGTTTTCTTCCGCAACTGTCCGCATCAATGGCGCACAGAATCTGCGTTGCAGATTCTGTGGCGGATCTGCCCAAAATATGCAGTAAATTGATGCGGACTAGCTGCTGCGTATTGCGGTGAAAGTACTTCCCTTCTCTCTATCAGTGCAGGATAGAGAGAAGGGACAGCACTTTCCCTAGTGAAAGTAAAAGAATTTCATACTTACCAGCCGTTGTCTTGGTGACGCGTCCCTCTTTCGGCATCCAGCCCGACCTCCCTGGATGACGCGGCAGTCCATGTGACTGCTGCAGCCTGTGATTGGCTGCAGCCGTCACTTAGACTGAAACGTCATGCTGGGAAGCCGGACTGGAGAAAGAAGCAGGGAGTTCTCGGTAAGTAAAAACTTCTATTTTTTTTACAGATTGATGTATATTGTGATCGGTAGTCACTGTCCAGGGTGCTGAAACAGTTACAGCCGATCGTTTAACTCTTTCAGCACCCGGGACAGTAACTATTTACTGACGTCGCCTAGCAACGCTCCCATAATTACGGGTGCACACACATAGTCACCCGTAATTACAGGAGCCCCATTGACTTCCTCAGTCTGGCTGTAGACCTAGAAATACATAGGCCCAGCCAGAATGAAGAAATGTCATGTTAAAAAAGCAATACGCATCCGCAGCACACATAACATGTACATGACATCTGCGGACTTCATTGCGGAATTTAGAATCTCCATTGAATTCAATGGAGAACTTCCGCAATGAGTCCGCAACCAGTCCGCCACTGGTCCGCAACATCCATTGTATGCTGCGGACACCAAATTCCGCACCGCAGCCTATGCTCCGCAGCGGAATTTTCCGCCTCGTCTAAACGAAGCCTTCTAAAAAGAAGTGGAAGGCAATGGAGAAACGGGTTCGCTGCGGATTAACGCTGCGGAGTGTCCGCAGCGGAATTCCAGAGCAATTCCGCCACGTGGGGCTTTGCCCTTATAGTGCCGCAGATAGTTATTTACAGAGCCTTCCACAATGGTCAAGCCAAACAAAGATAAATGTTGTGATACACAAGTAAATCTTAAGCCCCCAAAACAACAGGGAGAACTGAATACATTTCTGCAGATAGACTGGCATATTCCCCCTTACATGTTTGGAAGATGGCACAAATCCATGCCACAGACACCGAGGCGGGTGAAGACTCCGACCAAGGCATGAAGGAAACAGACAGAAAACTTGCAGTAGCGGGACGATTCCCGGTCACCAAATCATTTTTGAAGTAGGCTCTTGCTCACACCAAGGGCCCCCTTATGCAATATACAATATGACGTAAAGCAGATAGGGAACAGAGAAGGCTCTGGAGACAGTGCAAAATAATTCACTGACATTTTTCTTCTCTGGCAGAGCAAACCACTCTCCAACAAAAGCATCTGAACCAGACCCTTCTCATCAAAGACAAGGAGAACAGAAGCCAACGTAAGATTATCCATGGCACCTGACTCCCTAAGAAATATAAGCCAAGAAATCTTTGCTTCTCATTTGGGCCAGGAAAGGGCCTCTCAAGTTGTTATTGAACGTGTTCACCGTGCATTGCCCCTCAGGCCAAAGTCAGATGAGTTACCGTTTGTCATATGTCTTCTGAGCTAGATAGGCACATCATTTTGTAAGTGGAAAAAGTGTGTTTTTCTTTTTTTTATTTGGGATTTTTATTTATTTATTATTAACTTTCTTAAACTTTTATTTTTTTTAGTCCCACTCGGGGACTTCACTATGTTTTTATAATACACTGCAATACTTCTGTATTACAGTGTATTATTGCCTGTCAGTGTAAAACTGACAGGCAGCTGTTAGGCCATGCTTAGCAAGCATTCACTAAAGGCAGACCTGGGGGTCATTGTTAGGCCCCCAGCTGCCATAAAATCTGCACACCCTCGATCTCATCGCGGGTGCAACGATGGGGTAAATGAGTGAGCCCCTCCCTTAAAAACTACTTAGATGTGGTGGGCGCTATTGAATGCTGCATCTGAGGGGTTAAACGGACGGGAGCTTTTACTCGTTCTGGCGGCGCTGTTTTATTCTGGTGCAGCACCGTAAAAAGGCTACTGCATCAGAATAAAGCCCGTTAGTGACGTCCGTTAAAACACATATGCGGTCACTAACAGGTTAAATAATGACATTCCTTTTACCCATATAGACACTCTTGCTGACTCAAAGAGGGTAAATATATTTTTGTCACAGGGAAAATAGCAAGCACTTACCCCTTGTAATCTATATGCCCCAAACCAAGGCCAAGCTACTTGGTCTCTTGCTATGTTACAAACTCTCACATTGTTTTATGAAGGTATTTTGATTGTCGTGGGGATTTAAATGTGACCCTAGACCCTCTCCTCAACTATCCCTTAGATCTACTGCGAAAATTCGGTGGGCAGAAGAAGATTTACATCTTATTGACTATAAGGGTATGTGCACACGACAACGCCAAATACGTCTGAAATTACGGAGCTGTTTTCAGGAGAAAACAACTCCAGAATTTCAGAAGTTTTTTTAAGCGCACGCGTTTTTCGCAGCGTCTTTTACGGACGTAATTGGAGCTGGTTTTCATTGGAGTCAATGAAAAACGGCTCCAAGTATGTCCCAAGAAGTGTCCTGCACTTCTTTGACACGGGAGTAATTTTACACGCCGTCTTTGACAGCGAAGCGTAAAATGACGGCTCGTCTACACAGAATATCGTAAGACCCATTGCAAGCAATGGGCAGATGTTTGCCGACTTATTGGAGCCGTCTTTTCAGGAGTAATTTGAGGCGTAAAACGCCTCCATTACGTCTGAAAAGAGGTCATGTGCATATACCCTTAGAGAATACAATGCTCTGATACAAAAAAAAAATCTTATTATTCCTTAGTACATTTCTCATACCAGAGGTTTGATTACTTATTTATTACCAGTGATATGCTCTCTAAGGGTCAGTTCACACAGAGTTTTTTGGTGCCGATTTTGACATCGAAACTGCCTCAGGATCAGTGCCAAAAAAAATCTGAAATCACCCCCCTCCCCCTTTGATTTCAGAATTCCTGAAGGAATTCTGGTGCATATTTTTCTGCTTGCATAAAACTCTGTGTGAACAAGGCCTAATGCTTCCAATGCCTCTATTAGACAGACAGCCACTTCAGATCATGCCCCATAGCAATAGACATGGTGATCGCTTCTCTGCTACAGAGACATTTTTTGTGGCGGACTAATAAAATCTTAATTGCGATATTGAGAGGTTGTCTTTCCTATCCCCAAAACTTACCGAGTTCTTCGCTGAAAATATCTTGCCTATCTCTACATGACTGTCCCTATAGTTTGGGAAACAAACAAAACTATGATCAGGAGGGAGGTTATTGCTCGAAGATCTTATTTGAAGAAGCTGCGAACCAAGGCAATAAGCGCTTTCCTACACCAGATCTCGCTGTATGAACGCAAAATTGTCTAAGGCCAGGAAGAGAACTCCTGTCTCTTAGAAACAAATTAAAGGAGACTCTTTATATTCAATCGGCTAAAACGTACCTATTTTGTAAACAAAATGTTTACGCTAATAGCAAAAAAGGTAGTAAATTAATGACATATTAAAATTACATTATTAAAAAAAAGTAAAAAAAAAAAGCAGTACAAACTTATGACTTTCACAGTAGACATAGCAGATGCATTCCAGGCCTATTATACCTCATTGTATTATTTACTGACCACTTCCTCTGGCTTGCCTAATGCAGATAGAACTGAAGCAATTTTTTTCTCCGCAACATCTACCTCAGATATCCTTCTCTGATAAAGAGGCCCTTCTCCACCCTTTTTCCTCCCAAAAAATATAAATACTCTCCAGACCATATATAAAGGAAAAAGCTCATGCCCAGATAGCCTACCCAATCTTGTAACTCTTCAATTCATTACTACGAGGAGACCTTTCTCAAAACAAACCCTAGAAGCGCACATTGCCATGCTTCATAAAAAAACAGTTAAGATCTTGAGCTAATGCCCAATCTTGCTGCTCAATGCATTATTGGACAGGAACAGCCTGCGTTTGTCAAGGGTCGGGAGGGGAGATACAACTCCACCAGATAGTTATCAATTGTGCAAATGAGAAAAAGATCCCTCTTATGCTCCTCTCTTCCCGTCTTTGTTTATTATGGTCAGAGGAACTTGTATACAACACATTCGTAATGACTCAGCGGTATAGAGCATCTCCATGACTGGCAAAATTCATAAGACAACTGCTTTTGCAGATGAACTGTTAATATTGATCTTCAACCCACAAACAGCCTTGCCGACTCTATTTTCCATCTTCAAACTTTTTGGCCACCTATCAAATTTTTTTAATAATTATGGCTAATCTGAGATTCTTAACATCTCTGCTCCTACCTCAGTAATTGCTTAAACATAACACTTCTTTTAAATTGAACAAATCTGCCCTTAAATATTACTGACTCTCTAAAACTTCTGATTAATTATATGTCCAGAACTATAAACATTTATTAACAAATATTCCATCCCAACTGAACTTATTCGATCTTCCAATGCTTTCCTGGATGGGATGCAAAATTTTTCTAAAAACGTATATTTAACCTACCATTTGTACATCATGTCTTGGTCCCAATACAAAACCCCCTCTCCTTTTTAAAAGAGATATGTACACTGTTTTAGAAATATCTTTGGAAATATAAACGCCCAAGACTTGCGCGTACTTTGCTAATACATCCCAAAGGCAGTGGCAGACTATGATTGCTGGATTTTAAAATTTATTATAGGGCTATCCATTTGTGTAGATGGTTAGATTTAGTTAATAGATTTAGTTAATGCATAGGTGTGGGTGTGGAGGTTAAACTCCTTTTACTAAGGTCTGATCGATATCACCTACTGTGGACACAAAACCCATAATTCCTCTATAAGCAATTCATCAATTAGTGATAACACATTAGCCACATTACACATTCTTCATTGGCTACATCTAGACACATTCCTTATGCAATAGACTCAAAATGTCAAGACCCATACAACATCTGGAAAGATTTATCCAATATACTGCTACCAAGGCTGTTAGCTAAGGAATAAACAACCTCTCCATCTGATTGAAATTAGTTTTTTGGTAAGCGTACCCTCAGTTTCACTCACTATTCCCACTTAACCAACCTTTATGATTCCTTCCTTTCAAAATGTACTATCAAGCGTGGCCTCACTTATTTTGAGACATGTATTTGGATGCCTAAACCGATTCCTAAATTGCTCTCTAAACTTTATCTGAAGTTATTACTCCATGTCAGCTGGGGAAACCAGCATGTTGACTATTCTGGGAGAAAGCTGGGAATTACTCTTTCTGATTTGGAATCTTAATTTATCCTAAACCACTTTCATGCATTCTCTCACCGCATTTGTTTGCAAGAGAATTTAGCTTTTATTAATTATCCAGGTGGTATAGGACGCCTGAATTCTTACATCTCTTAAATCTGACAGATAAAAATTTGTGCTGGAGGTGCATTGCTTCCAAAGGTTCTCTAGCATATATTTGGTGATATTGCCCCAACATTAAGATTTTTGGGGGATTAAATTTAGTAAACATTGAGAGACATAGGAGTGTTAAACTCACCTCTATCAATTGATATGGTAATTCTTTTTAGGCCTTCCGTGGGATACTCTCAATTTAAATGTAACCTTTTTACCCACTTACTGGCAGCGGCCAAATTGCTGATACGACTCCATTGACTTAAGAAGGACCCCCCATTTCATCCAGTGTGGCTCAGTAAAATACTTAAAATGTGTAGATTAGAAGAACTCTCTCACTGGGAAAACTCCCATTCAGCTTTTTGTTCAATTTGGAACACTTGATTACAGTAGCGAAGTGCTCAGAGTGCAATAGGATGTAGAGAATGATTCAATATATTCTTCAAGTAGTTCAATGCATTACTTTAACGCTTCATACTGATCTAACAACTTTGTAAGTTTATTTTGGTATTTCTGTGTTTGGACAAATATGTGTATTGTAATGACAGGGATAGGGAAACAGACAAGTGAGCCCTAATCTACCCGCCACTAAGTACCTGCCTACTTGCAACGACCCGCCCTAGGCGACGGGGTACAACTGGGCGATGGGCCCTACACTCAGTAAGTGCACGACAGACAACCAGGCAAGGAAACACAGAACAAAGGGAAGCGGGGCAGTTGCCCACGGCAACACCGTGAGCAACAAGAGTAGTAAACGAGCCGAGTCAAACCAGGAGAGTACGAGGTGCCAAACGCAGAGCAGGAGAGTAGTGAACAAGCCGAGTAAAACCAGGAGTGTACGAGGTACCAAACGCAGAGCAGAAGAGTAGTCAGTAAGCCAGGGTCAATACGAAGCAGGGACAAGTAGTTCAAGAAGCTGCAGCAGGGCCAGGAAACCAACAGAGAAGACTCACAAGCAAAGGAGGAACAGGAAAGGCAGGTATAAATAGACAGAGGGCGGGAGCAAGCTCCGTCTGGCCAGGCTGTGATAGGCTCTCCCACTCCTAAGCCTGCCATCCTGAGTGGTGGAAGATGGAGTCAGTCTCACAGACATAGAAGCAGGTGCAGACTGATTACCTATGGGCGTGGATACAGAAGCTGTGCCTGGCAGATCCTTAACATGTATATTTAATGTAGCCGCTGTGCCCTGTTAGATAACTTCCCTACCACATGTCCCAGTTTCCCATTTCCTATTACCTAATTTCCCTTGACGAGTTGACATGTACTCATTATGGGTATTACTTACGTTTTTATGCATTTACCTTGCTTATTTGCAATGTCAATTAATGTCTTCTAACAAGTTTCACTTCTGTTATACAAGGCCTGAAACTACATTGTTGCTCATGATTCATAATGTCAAGTCGTGTTATGTGCATTTCTATATAGAAAAATAAAGTAAGAATTACAAAAAAGAAAATGTAGTGTTAGCAGACCAACTAAATTATTTTTATTTACAGTTTGAGACTTTAGGGCAGAACTATACTGTGAAAAAGGAGGCTGTGGGTACTGAGGTGCCATTTCAGGTAACTCAGGATGACCAAAACTGATCTGACACCAGTTGCTATTAATATTAACTATCAATCCCTGAGTCAGTCAGCAGGACCAAATTATTGTGCCAGTGCCAAAAACGGCATCGGTGGCATCAATGAATGATTATCGTCTGGTAGCTCTTACACCTCTAGTGTTGAAATGCTTTGAATAAAGGGTAGAGAAAATAATCTTTAATTTGCATACAGGGACAACAGGTCCACAGTGGATGTGGTAGCATTGGCTTCACATGCGATTTTAAAACATGTTGATTCTGGTTGTAACTCTGCAAGAGTTTAGTTTTCGGATTTTAGCTCAGATTTTAACACTGTGCTGTCCTGGCTTCTTGTGACTAAGCTAGGTAAGCTGGGGTTGCCATGGGAATTATGCAAGTAACTGCTTAGTTTCTTGACTGACAGACATCAAGTGGTAAGGGTTGAAGACAAAGCATTTTCCCCAAGGAAGTCAAATTTGGGAGTACCACGTTTTTACCATTGTTTTTCTTTTATACCACTTAGCCCTTATTCACACGACAGTGAAAAACGGCCGTGTGATGGCCGTCCTTTTAACGGCCTTCACATGGCCGTTTTCAGAGCAATGATACTCTATGGGTGCATTCACACGGCCGTTTTTTTAACGGCCCGTGAATAATGGCCGTCAAAAAATAGGACATGTCCTATTTTTGGGCCGTTTTAACGGCCTGACGGCCCCCATAGACGTCAATGGATCAGTTTTTAACGGCTGTCAATACATGTAACAACCGTTAAAAACGGATCTGTTACATGGGGATTGGCAAGGGAACTACTAGTTCCCTTGCTGGCTATCGTTGGCATACTCATGGTTGCGGCGCTTCTTCAGGTGTGGTCACTCGTCTTCACGGGTTTGAAGGCGCCTCGATGACGTCATCGCCCCGTCGCGCTGCCTTGCCAGATCCCGTGCAGACGAGTGACCACACCTGAAGAAGACGAGATGGCGCTGCACCCGTGAGTATGTGGCATCCTGTACAGGGAGGCTGGTGTGGCATCTACAGGGAGGCTGGTGTGGCATCTACAGGGAGGCTGGTGTGGCATCTACAGGGAGGCTGGTGTGGCATCTACAGGGAGGCTGGTGTGGCATGATCTACAGGGAGGCAGGTGTGGCATCATCTACAGGGAGGCTGGTGTGGCATCTACAGGCAGGCTGGTGTGGCATCTACAGGCAGGCTGGTGTGGCATCTACAGGCAGGCTGGTGTGGCATCTACAGGGAGGCTGGTGTGGCATCTACAGGGAGGCTGGTGTGGCACGATCTACAGGGAGGCAGGTGTGGCATCATCTACAGGGAGGCAGGTGTGGCATGATCTGCAGGGAGGCTGGTGTGGCATCTACATGGAGGCTGGTGTGGCATCATCTACAGGGAGGCGTGCGGCATCATCTACAGGGAGGCGTGCGGCATCATATACAGGGAGGCGTGTGGCATCATATACAGGGAGGCTGGTGTGGCATCTACAGGGAGGCGCGTGGCATCATATACAGGGAGGCTGGTGTGGCATAATCTACAGGGAGGCGTGTGGCATCTACAGGGAGGCGTGTGGCATCATATACAGGGAGGCGTGTGGCATCATATACAGGGAGGCTGGTGTGGCATCATATATAGGGAGGCTGGTGTGGCATCATATACAGGGAGGCTGGTGTGGCATCATCTACAGGGAGGCGTGTGGCATCATATACAGGGAGGCGTGTGGCATCATATACAGGGAGGCATGTGGCATCATATACAGGGTGGCGTGTGGCATCATATACAGGGAGGTGTGTGGCATCATATACAAGGAGGCGTGTGGCATCATATACAGGGAAGCTGTAAATAGTGTCTAGGTAAACATGTGACCTTCCTTTGGGTGTTTTCAGGGGGTTGGGATAAAAAAGCCTGACCAATGAAATTCATCAGTTTTTTTAACGGCAATGAAAAACTGATTCAAAATGGATGTCAAACGGCCATTAAAAACGGACAGATGGACTGGAAATGGATGAAAATTTAGAGACACACTGATGCAAAATGGCCATGAAAAACTGACAGTTGATCAGTTTTTAATGGACATTTTTTTTCACTGTCGTGTGAATAAGGCCTTATGGTACATATTACAGATTTACTATCTGTAACGCCCGTGCTCTGCGTTCATTGGCGTACTACTGCTTCCAACAAGCACAACAGCCCTGTTACCTTTGGTACATGCTGTACGGTTGCTGGATCTCCACACTGCCATGCACTTTCTTCTGCTGCTGGTGTTGCTGGGTTTGCCCATAGGACGGGCGCACACTCACTTCTTTCATTTCATAGTGTTAGCGCGTGCACCCAAATCCATCCCCAGCCTATCCATCTCAATCACCAGGTATATTAGTCTGCTTCACAGGACACAGCCTGCCTGAGCATTATTGGAAAAACCTAGAGTTATCCAGCAAAGGTTCCTGTATGCACTTTATCCTTTCTGCTATTGCTACCAGTTATCAGCCTGTATACAGTGGTTCCTTACCAGCCTGTCTGCTATTGCAATCTGCTACCAGCCTGAATCCAGTAAGCTGCTACCAGCCTGCATACAGTAATCCGCTACCAGCCTGTATCCAGTTACCTTCTGTCCACCTGTGGACGCTATGTTAAGGCCTTGACAAAGCGTAGGCACATGCGAAACGGCCGTAGGCTTGTGCTCCACATCCATGCTGCCCTTTGTTTGCCTTAATAAAGAAGAATATTTTACTAAATGGTGAGTGCCATGGAATCCTTTCTGCTATATTGCATCTCGAGCTCTTCTCTTACACACCATTGAGCACTACCTGTTGCGAATTGACGTGAAGCCCATTAAGAATTGTGCAGCATTTACGGTCTATTTCCTTGTCTTTTTGACATAGAAACATATGTGCATTGGCATGTGCAGGAACCAAATGGAGGCGGTTTAGGAATTTATGCTTCTCTGGTTAACTACGTCGCATGATCTGACATGGTTTGCAACGAACACAGTGAATAAGGTTTTAGTATTGAGGTTTTGCAAAAGCTTTATCGTGTAACCACTGGGAGTGTTTTGACTTTTAATTTGGTTTGGCAACGGTAACAACATTTTTTTGCTATGTATGGTGGCTAAAACTGCTGGAGCCATTATTGGCTGCAATGTTTTGCAATGATCAGATATTTATGAGGAGCAGTGTTTGAGTAGAGCAACTAAAATTCTAGGGGATAGTTTATACCTGTGAAATAGCTGGTTTGAATTGCTATAATCTGGAAGGCGGTATTGTTTTATTAGCGCATATATAAGCAGGTTTAGGGAGAGTTTCAATCCTACTGCAGTATGGTTTATAAAAAAGCATGTGTAAAGGATCTACCAGACACAGCTTCTGTGTCGACGCCCGTGGTTAATCAGTCTGCACCTGCTCCTAGGCCTGATAGAGTGACTCGATCTGCTACCACTCAGGCTTTAAGGCTCATGAGTGAGAGAACTTATCACAGCCTGGCCAGACGGTTCTAGCTCCCGCCCTCGGTTTATTTATAGCTTAATTTCCTGCTTGTATGTGCCTGTGATTCTTTCCTGTTTCCTGGCGCTGCTCCTGCTATTATTATTGACCTTGCTTCATTTTGACCCTGGCTTTACTGACTACGCTTATGCTCTGCGTTTGGTACCTCGTACACTCCTGGTTTGACTCAGCTCATTCACTACTCCTGTTGCTCACGGTGTTGCCGTCTGCAACTGCCCCATTTCCCTTAGCTTCTGTGTACCCTTGTCTGTTTCTCTGTCGTACACATATTGAGCGTAGGGACCGTCGCCCAGTTGTACGCCGTCGCCTAGGATGGGCCATGCAAGTAGGCAGAGCTCACCTGTCTGTCTCCCTTCCCCGTCATTACATAATCAAAGGCCCATATAACTATTCTACCCTGGTCCCTGACACTACTATGGACCCCCTTGAGACCCTGGCTCAGCAAATGCAGGGCCTCCACCCTAAAGGTCCAAGCACCTGGCTCAGAGGGGCAACCAGCGTGATGCTACCCTGGTAGTGCCCCCCACCTCACCTCTTGAACCCCACCTCAAGTTGCCTGACCGGTTCTCAGGGGACCGGAAGACTTTTTTCTCCTTTCGGGAGAGTTGTAGGCTCTATTTCCGTCTAAGGCCCCACTCCTCAGGTTCTGAGAGCCAGTGAGTGGGTATAATTATGTCCCGGCTCCAGGACGGGCCTCAGGAATGGGCCTTCTCCTTGGCTCCTGACGCCCCTGAACTTTCCTCTGTTGATCTTTTTTTTTCTGCTCTCGGGCTCATATATGACGAGACTGACAAGACTGCCTTTGCCGAGAGTCAGCTGGTGACCTTATGTCAGGGTAAGAGACTCGTTGAGGAGTACTGTTCTTACTTTTGGATATGGGGCAGTTGCCCACGGCAACACCGTGAGCAACAGGAGTAGTGAACGAGCCGAGTCAAACCAGGAGTGTACGAGGTACCAAACGCAGAGCAGGAGCGTAGTCAGTAAAGCCAGGGTCAAAATGAAGCAAGGTCAATAATAATAACAGGAGCAGCAGAGCCAGGAAACAGGAAAGAATCACAGGCACATACAAGCAGGAAATTAAGGTATAAATAGACCGAGGGCGGTAGCTAGAACATCTGGCCAGGCTGTGATAGGTTCTCCCACTCCTGAGCCTACCAGCCTGAGTGGTAGCAGATCGAGTCACTCTATCAGACCTAGGAGCAGGTGCAGACTGATTAACCACGGGCGTCGACACAGAAGCTGTGTCTGGCAGATCCTTTACAATATGGGATTATATGACTTGTGTTGGTCTAAAGAGTTTTTTTTCCAATATGTTTTGACCGATTTTGCTTTTATATTTTCCAATGTGTAAATTGCAGATGTTACTCTAGATCAACGAAGGAAGGATAAAAACATTCTCCTTGTCGTCCCTTGGCGCTGCAGGTTCAATAATTGTAGATCCATAAGGAAGTATTTTTACAAGGAATTTGCCCATATATTATTCTGTGATAGTTATAGTTGGCAATAAAGTTTTCTATTCTATTCTTAGTGATAAACATTCAAAATAAGAATTCGATAGCATTAATAATAAACTAAAAGGCTGGTCCTTGTTCCAGTATGTTATAAGGTTAATTGATATTCAAGGCTTTACACTTCAAAGTGTTTGCTGACGCCATTAAGTTTATTTAAAAAATTTATTTATAGAGAATGCAGTTTAATACCTTGACATACCCATGTAAATGTCCTCATTTAGAGCACTTTGAAAAGGAAGGTTATAAAGTTTTTGCGTTAAGTGCACTATGTTCTGACTACAGTTTCCAAACTCAGTCTTACCAAGCAGAGGGCACAAATTTTTGTAATTGCTTTGTTTTAAAAGCTTATAAAACTTAATATCCAATTAAGATATAATTTTTTAAGGGCTCATACACATGACAAGGCCATGTGCAAGGACCCTATACAGCAGGGAACACAATATGAATAAATTACACGTCCTTATAAAAATCATAGACACGTGGCAATAGTATGTGCCCAGAGCAGGCTATGAGCACTGCGTAACACAAAGCCAGAATACGACCATGTGCATGAGGCCTTAGTGAAACAGAGATAAATTCTATACAAAGTTGTATTTATTATACAACTATCTTGTTCTGAGACATTTGGTTTTACATACCAGTACAAGTGTACCAGGTAGTGGTTACATATAACATTATGGTAAACATTACATAGTGGAAATTCTTCTACAGTTAAATTGTGAATATTTGTGACATAATTTTACTCATACTTTAATGCTCTGCAGAAGTTCAATAAACTAACAAATTTATGGGATTATATATATTGAGTAATTGCAATGTCGGGGTAGGGAGACAGACAGGTGAGCCCTAATCTACCCGACACTCAGTCCCTGCCTACTTGCACGGCCCGTCCTAGGCAACGGCGTACAACTGGGCGATGGTCCCTACACTCAATAAGCGCACGACAGACAAACAGACAAGGGTACACAGAAGCTAAGGGAAATGGGGCAGTTGCCATGGCAACACCGTGAGCAACAAGAGTAGTGAACGAGCCGAGTCAAACCAGGAGTGTACGAGGTACCAAACGCAGAGCAGGAGAGTAGTCAGTAAAGCCAGGGTCAATTTGAAGCAGAGGTCAATAGTACTAGCAGGAACAGCAGAGCCAGGAAACCAGACAGAATCACAGGCAAAGGAAGAGCAGGAAATGAAGGTATAAATAGACCGAGGGCGGGAGCTAGTCCCGTCTGGCCGGGCTGTGATAGGTTCTCCCACTCCTCAGCCTGCCAGCCTGAGTGGTAGCAGATCGAGTCACTCTTTCAGATCTAGGAGCAGATGCAGACTGATTAACCACGGGCGTCGACACAGAAGCTGTGTCTGGCAGATCCTTCACAGTACACCCCTTTTATGAGGGGCCACTGGACCCTTCCTAGGTGGACCTGGCTTATTGGGGAACAGAAGATGGAACCTCCTGAGCAATACCCCAGCGTGAACATCCCGGGCGGATACCCAAGTCCTCTCCTCAGGCCCGTATCCTCTCCAATGGACCAGGTACTGGAGGGAGCCTTGGACCATCCTGCCATCCACAATCTTGGCCATCTCGAATTCTACCCCTTCAGGGGTGAGAACAGGGATTGGAGGTTTCCTCGAGGTAGCCAAAGACGGGGAGCAGCGTTTAAGGAGGGAGGCGTGAAACACGTTGTGTATTTGAAAAGACGGGGGTAACTCCAGCCTGAAGGAGACAGTGTTAAGGACCTCAATGACCTTGTACGGCCCTATATACCGGGGAGCAAATTTTTTGAACAGAACATTATGATGCAAATTTTTTGAAGACAGCCAAACCAGATCCCCCACCACAAACGAGGGGTTAGCAGAACGTCTTCTATCTGCCTGAGTCTTTTGTATGCTCTGAGACGCCTTTAGGTTCTTCTGAACCTGGGCCCAGACTGTGCACAGTTCCCCATGAACTACATCTACCTCGGGATTGTTGGAACCACCAGGTGAAACGAAGGAGAACCGTAGATTATAATGAATCTGCCTGTGTAAACGTTTAAAACAAATTTTATTTTGCAAAATGTATCATTAAAAAATGATGTAGGGCAATAAATTGCCAAAGAACTCAGATACAGGCGTTGACAGGCGAATCCAAATAGCACACGATGGCATGCGGAGTATAAACATGCAATAGGCACCTAGATACAAATGCCCGACATGTAACAAACACCCCGCACATTTAGTCCTGCCAAGTGTGCTGACAAGTATTTAAAAGGATTTGCCTGCTAGTGATATAACAGACACACTTCCCAACTCGTTTCTGCACCACCTAGGGGAGCGTCCTCAGGGGTATATTTTGTCTATATTTCTTTATTAGTGAACGGCCGGTCAGCATGTACGATGCTGTTCGTTTGAATTTCAGCGCGCATGAGACATCTGATGGCGGTCCCAGTACGCGCCGGCGAAATGCTGAAGTCTTATACAGATACAGCCCCACCTCCCCAGCCACAAGCATGGTCGAGCGCCACCAATCGGATCGTGAGACGTCAGAACAGACGCCCATCCAACCGGCCGGCCCCCTTGTAACCACCTAGCCAATGGGAACAATGCATACAGCATCGCTAGTAACGGGGGGGGGGGGAGCCAAAGGCGGCCAAGCACATCAACTCGACACAGTACCGAACCGAACGCTGTGCCAAAGCAAGAGAGGAACTCAAAGAGTGACAGACAAATAAACCACACCAACAGAGACAGTACAAACGCGCACAGACCAGACAAAACAGAGCAACACTAACAACAGCCTAAGCACGGTGTCACAGAAACCGCAGACACGCCGAAGCCATGTGAACGGGACATACCAAGGCGGGCAATGCACTAAGCACCGCCAGCATATAGATGGTGTCTCCCAAGCAGCCGATCGGGCACCAGACATAGTCTACAAGACAGTGACATCAAAGCGCCACCCTGTCAGACATAAATGAATGGACAAAAAAGGCCCACACCAACCCCCATAGTACAGCCGCATCACAATGATGCGATATGGGGAAAAGTGACAGACGTACCGCAGAACAGAACATGATAAAACAGGGACGAGGATTAGAGTGACTAGAGGAATGGAACGTAAGAGATCGATTCATTGAGGCCAAGTGGCTTGACAGTTTGCATCCTGAAAATCCACCGTGCCTCCTTCTGTAGAATGCGTTTATCCCAATCACCTCCTCTAATTGGTGCCTTGACACATTCCATACCCTGGAACATGATAACAGAAGAATCTCCAGAATGACAATCCCAAACATGCTTTGAGATTGTAGTGTCAACTCTGCCCTTAATGTCACATATGTGGTTCCAAATTCTACGTCTGAATTCTCTCTTAGTCTTGCCCACATATTGCAGCCCACAGCTGCAGGTTATAAGGTATACCACTCCCTTTGTAAGGCAGTTGATAAATGCCCTATTATAGAACACCTCTCCTGTCACATTGCTCTTAAATGTCTTACTCTTGAGGACAGAGGTACAAGCTTTGCACCGACCACACCGATATGAGCCCAAAGTGTTGGTAGATAGCCAGGTGATGGCAACCGTTCCCTCAAGGTGACTGTGTACCAATCGATCCCTGAGGTTCCGTCCTCTACGAAATGTAATTTGTGGCCAATCTCCAACCAAATTTCCAACGTCAGGGTCAGTTTTGAGTATGTCCCAATGGGATGCAAGTATACTCCTGACCTCCCGATGTGCAGCATCGTAGTTACCAATAATTCTAACAACATTGTCATCCTTTGGGCGTATCTTAGGGTTGAGTAGGGATTCCCTATCAGCCCCCATAGCATGCTGGTATGCTGACCTCAAGACAGTATCAGGGTACCCCCTGTGCTCAAATCGGTCCCTCAAACCCGTGGCAGATGTTCTAAAGTCGGATATAGTAGTGCAATTTCACCTGGCTCTTATATATTGTCCTTTGGGGATTCCCATCTTTAAAGATCTAGGATGCCAGCTATCCCATCTTAGCAGGTTATTCGTAGCAGTGGGTTTCCTATGCATCTCAGTCTTAATGTGTCCCTCATCCGTCTTCTCTATCTGGATGTCCAAAAATGTTATCCTTTTATCCCTGATCTCCGATGTAAAAAAGAGACCCAGGTCATTAACATTTAGGATCGACACAAAATCGTTGAATTCTGCTGTCGTGCCTGACCACAGAATGAAGACGTCATCGATAAATTTTATCCACAACAGAACGGAAGACAAATATTTCTCCATTCTGTCGCAGAACACGAATTCTCTCTCCCACCAGCCCAGGTAAAGATTGGCATAACTGCGAGCACAAGGGCTACCCATACCCACTCCCCTGAGCTGAACGAAGAACTTGTGCTCGAAGACGTAGAAATTGTGCTCAAGTACAAACCGGAGCAACCGTAGAACAAATTGATTATGTGCGTAAAACTGAGCACCTCTCTCCCTCAAGAAGTATTCCACAGCCTCACATCCAAGGGAGTGTGGAGTGGAGCTGTAGAGAGCCTCAACATCGAGACTCGCCAACAGAACATCAGAGTCCACCCTGATGCCCTCCAGTTTACGCAAAACCTCCATAGTGTCACGCACATAAGATGGAAGTGCGGCGACAAAGGGCCTAAGGATCCTGTCAACATATAAGCTGGCATTTTGTGACACACTGTCAATGCCAGAGACAATGGGTCTACTCTTAAGCGGACTCAGACCCTTATGGACCTTCGGGAGGCTATAAAAAGTTGCCACCTGTGGGAAATTTCCAATAATGAAGGAGAGTTCACGTGCATCGATAATTTTAGCACATTTTGCCTCTGTCAGAATATCTCTGAACTCCGCCATAAATTTTTTTGTTGGATTTTCTTCCAACACCTGATAACATAATCTATCTTTGAGAATATTCGTGCACATGATCACGTACTGTGCACGATCCATTATCACCACATTTCCCACCTTGTCCGAGGGCTTCATTATAATAGCACTATCATTTTCCAATGTCGTCAGTGCCAATGATTCCTCCCTAGATAAATTAAAGGGGAGACGTTTGCCAACCTCAAGTTTTTTTAGTTGGTTCGTAACAACCGTCAAAAAGACATCCAGTGGTGTGTTATCATTAATAGGTGGATTAGTGGTCGAGGCCACCCTTAAATCGGTAAAAGGACCTTCCCCCACCACTCGCTGTGGTGTGGTTATAATTCGTCCCAACTAATAAATTTGATCTCTTCCCGTGGGTCAAAGACTTGAACCTGTTCATTAGAAAATTAAAGTGGAAGAAGTTCATCTGCACCCACGACAAGAGACAATGTGTTGAACTTGGCATCGAAGAGGAGGATCTCCCTCACGTTAGGGTCCTACAGGGTGGACTCTGATGTTCTGTTGGCGAGTCTCGATGTTGAGGCTCTCTACAGCTCCATTCCACACTCCCTTGGATGTGAGGCTGTGGAATACTTCTTGAGGGAGAGAGGTGCTCAGTTTTACGCACATAATCAATTTGTTCTACGGTTGCTCCGGTTTGTACTTGAGCACAATTTCTTCGTCTTCGAGCACAAGTTCTTCCATCAGCTCAGGGGAGTGGCTATGGGTAGCCCTTGTGCTCCCAGTTATGCCAATCTTTACCTGGGCTGGTGGGAGAGAGAATTCGTGTTCTGCGACAGAATGGAGAAATATTTGTCTTCCGTTCTGTTGTGGATAAGATTTATCGATGACGTCTTCATTCTGTGGTCAGGCACGACAGCAGAATTCAACGATTTTGTGTCGATCCTAAATGTTAATGACCTGGGTCTCTTTTTTACATCGGAGATGAGGGATAAAAGGATAAAATTTTTGGACATCCAGATAGAGAAGACGGATCAGGGACACATTAAGACTGAGATGCATAGGAAACCCACTGCTACGAATAACCTGCTAAGATGGGATAGCTGGCATCCTAGATCTTTAAAGATGGGAATCCCTCCCCAAAGGACAATATATAAGAGCCAGGCGAAATTGCACTACTCCGACTTTAGAACATCTGCCACGGGTTTGAGGGACCGATTTGAGCACAGGGGGTACCCTGATACTGTCTTGAGGTCGGCATACCAGCATGCTATGGGGGCTGATAGGGAATCCCTACTCAACCCTAAGATACGCCCAAAGGATGACAATGTTGTTAGAATTATCGGTACCTACGATGCTGCACATCGGGAGGTCAGGAGTATACTTGCATCCCATTGGGACATACTCAAAACTGACCCTGACGTTGGAAATTTGGTTGGAGATTGGCCACAAATTACATTTCGTAGAGGCCGGAACCTCAGGGATCAATTGGTACACAGTCACCTTGAGGGAACGGTTGCCACCACCTGGCTATCTACCAACACTTTGGGCTCATATCGGTGTGGTTGGTGCAAAGCTTGTACCTCTGTCCTCAAGAGTAAGACATTTAAGAGCAATGTGACAGGAGAGGTGTTCTATAATAGGGCATTTATCAACTGCCTTACAAAGGGAGTGGAATACCTTATAACCTGCAGCTGTGGGCTGCAATATGTGGGCAAGACTAAGAGAGAATTCAGACGTAGAATTCGGAACCACATATGTGACATTAAGGGCAGAGTTGACACTACAATCTCAAAGCATGTTTGGGTTTGTCATTCTGGAGATTCTTCTGTTATCATGTTCCAGGGTATGGAATGTGTCAAGGCACCAATTAGAGGAGGTGATTGGGATAAACGCATTCTACAGAAGGAGGCACGGTGGATTTTCAGGATGCAAACTGTCAAGCCACTTGGCCTCAATGAATCGATCTCTTACGTTCCATTCCTCTAGTCACTCTAATCCTCGTCCCTGTTTTATGCTCTGTTCTGCGGTACGTCTGTCACTTTTCCCCATATCGCATCATTGTGATGCGGCTGTATTATGGGGGTTGGTGTGGGCCTTTTTTGTCCATTCATTTATGTCTGACAGGGTGGCGCTTTGATGTCACTGTCTTGTAGACTATGTCTGGTGCCCGATCTGGGCTGCTGGGGAGACACCATCTATGTGCTGGCGGTGCTTAGTGCATCGCCCGCCTTGGTATATCCCGTTCACATGGCTTCGGCGTGTCTGGGGCTTCTGTGACACTGTGCTTA
Source organism: Rhinoderma darwinii (assembly GCF_050947455.1). Lineage (NCBI taxonomy): Eukaryota > Metazoa > Chordata > Amphibia > Anura > Rhinodermatidae > Rhinoderma > Rhinoderma darwinii. The sequence continues at coordinate 176,152,519 of NC_134688.1, forward strand.
GGCTGTTGTTAGTGTTGCTCTGTTTTGTCTGGTCTGTGCGCGTTTGTACTGTCTCTGTTGGTGTGGTTTATTTGTCTGTCACTCTTTGAGTTCCTCTCTTGCTTTGGCACAGCGTTCGGTTCGGTACTGTGTCGGGTTGATGTGCTCGGCCGCCTTTGGCTTCCCCCCGTTACTAGCAATGCTGTATGCATTGTTCCCATTGGCCAGGTGGTTACCAGGGGGCCGGCCGGTTGGATGGGCGTCTATTCTGACATCTCACGATCCGATTGGTGGCGCTGGGGAGGTGAGGCTTTATTTGTATTAGACTTCAGCATTTCGCCGGCGCGTACTGGGACCGACATCAGATTTCTTATGTGCGCCGAAATTCAAGCGAACAGCATCGTACATGTTCACTAATAAAGAAAAATAGACAAAATATACCCCTGAGGACGCTCCCCTATGTGGTGCAGAAACGCGTTGGGAAGTGTGTCTGTTATATCAGTGGCAGGCAAATCCTTTTAACCAGTTCAGGACGGGGCTATTTTGCACCTTCAGGACCAGACATCGTTTAGCCCTTTTTAGCACGCGTTAGTTAAATGGCTATAACTTTTTTATTTGTTGTGCTAACGACGTGATTTTTTGCGACATTTTTTCCGTAGACAATGCAGGTTTCATTTTTTATCGTTTTTATACACACCTTTTTTGCTATTTTAGAATTTTTATTCATAAAGTTTGAAAATAATAGTCAAAAAATAAGCTTTTTTACGTTTCAGCTATTTTTTTTTGGTAATAACATAGTTTTACCCTAAAATAGACCTTTTATTTGTGATCTTCATTGTCTACCGTAAATTTTAATATATTACATGTCTATATTAGAGTAATTGGGTCAGCACTAGCGTTACAACAATGATTGGCGGGGGGGGGAGGGGAACTGATTTTTTGGGGGTGGGTATTTTATGTGTATTTATTATTTAATTTTTTTTTGCACTTTACTTTATTATTTTTTTATTACTATGGTCTGTCCCCCAAAGGTCAAAAAAGACCTTTGGGGAACTTTATATATTTTTTTTCTTTCTTTTACACCATGTTTTTCCACTGTAACTGGAGCTGCACAGCAGCCCCAGTTACAGGGGAAATCAGCCCTCTCATAGTGACGATTGTCACTAATAGGGCTGTGCTGGGTCTTGTTAGACCCAGCAGCAGTCTGTAAGTAACGGCACCCGGCGATCATGTGACCAGTCACATGATCACCGGGAGGAACAGAGACAGCGGCGCGGCCGCTGCCTCTATTCCTATACACGGCGTTCATTGAGCGCTGTGTAAAAAGACATCGGAGAAGACAGAAGCAGCTAAAGCTGCTTCTATCTTCTCCTCAGGGTCCCCGGCAGTCACTGGCAGCCGGAGACCCGACATTCAGCTGCCCGATCGCGCGGGCAGCAAGTTAAAACCCGAGCCGTAAAAAGTCTATGGCTCGGGTTTTAAGGACCCTGACCGCTGGCCGTAAAAATACAGCCAGCGGTCGGGAACCTGTTAAATATTTGTCAGCACACGTGGCAGGACTAAATGTGCGGGGTGTTTGTTACATGTCGGGCACTTGTATCTAGGTGCCTATTGCATGTTTATACTCCGCATACCATCGTGTGCTATTTGGATTCGCCTGTCAACGCCTGTATCTGAGTTCTTTGGCAATTTATTGCCCTATATAATTTTTTAATGATAAATTTTGCTAAATAAAATTTGTTTTAAACGTTTACACAGGCAGATTCATTATAATTTAATAAAAGCAAACGTATACCTACTACACCTATTCTTTTGAATTTAAACTAGAACCGTAGATTAAACCCAAAATTACAGAAAAAGGGGGAGACCCCTGACGAGTTACTGGCCCGGTTATTAAGGGAAAATTTGGCGAGGGGAATAAAGGGGACCCAATCATATTGACAATCGGAGATAAAACACCTTAAAGGAAATGTGTTGTTAGCAAAAAATATATATATTTTTTTTAGTTAAACAATTAGTGTGTAGGTGATTAAACATTGTTCTAATTTTTTTTATTTTTTTCACGAGTCAGGAAATATTATAAATTAGATTCTAATTTATAATATTTCCCAGCACTGGTCACTAGATGAAGCAATTCCCAAAATTGCAGCATTGCATGTGGTAAAGCAACCACATTGCTTTATGCTGCAAAATTGTAAAAAAATCCCTCGCTCTAGTGAGCTCTCAGAATCCCCCCTCCTTTATCCTGGCTAGTGCCGGGAGAAACGAGGGGATTGAACGGTCAAACCTCCTACACTGTGTGTCACCATTTTTTGAGCTAACACACAGTGTAGTAGGTTTACATACACTAGTAAACACACACTGAAACACGAACATATATAGAAATCACTTACCTGCTCCTGCCGCCGCCGCTCCCTCCGGTCCGTCCGCTCCGTCTGCTGCCGCTGCTCCAAGTGCACATGAAGCCGAAACAGGAAGTAGCAATCTTACTGTCCGGCCGCGACTTCCGGTCTACAGGAAAATGGCGCCGGACGGCGCTCAGTTCAACTTGGACTGTGTGGGAGCGGTGCATGCACCGTTCCCACACAGACGGCGTACACCATAGTGGATGGAACGGGCCCCGTTCGCATTCACTATGGGACTGTAAGCTGCCGTATCCCATGTCTGTATGTGTCATTAATCGACACATACAGAAATGGAGTAAAAAATGGCAGCCCCCACAGGGAAGAAAAAGTTTAAAAATAAAAAAAAGTAAAACACAAACACACAAATAAATATAAAAGTTTTTAATAAAAGACTAAAATTAAACTGATGTTAAAAAAAAAAATTTCGTGACACTATTCCTTTAAATATTGTTCTAGAAACTGATTAGTCCTCTCAGTTTGGCCATTAGTTTCAGGATGGAAGGCCGAGGAGAAGGACAGATCAATCTCCAAATTTTTACAGAAAGCTCTCCAAAACAATGAAACAAATTGTACCCCTCTGTCAGAAACAATATTGACAGGAACCCCATGGAGACGCAGGATGTGTTTGACAAACAAGGTAGCTAACGTCTTGGCATTGGGTAGTTTCTTGAGGGGCACAAAGTGGCACATCTTACTGAAGCGGTCTACTACAACCCACACCACCGACTTGCCTTGAGATGGAGGCAAATCGGTGATAAAATCCATGGAGATATGGGTCCAATGTCTCTGGGGAATGGGCAAAGAACATAGTAAGCCCGCTGGTCGGAACCTGGGAGTCTTGGACCTAGCACAAATTTCTCAAGCGGCGACGTAGGCCTTAACGTCTTTAGGCAACCCAGGCCACTAATAGTTTCTAGCAATGAGGTGCTTGGTACCCAGGATACCTGGGTGGCCAGATAGTGCAGAGTCATTATTTTCCCTGCGTACCTGTAGCCGGAATTGCAGGGGAACAAACAGCTTGTTCACAGGAAGGTTCCCGGGAGCTGAACCTTGATCAGCCGCAATTTCGGAGACTAAGGTCAGAATCAACAGAGGAAATAATTATACCTGGGGCAAAACACAAGCAGGATCTTCCTCCGAAGGAGGGCTGGCCATGAAGCTACGCAACAGTGCATCTGCTTTAATATTTTTAGACCCAGCCCTATAGGTGACCACAAAGTTGAATCTAGTAAAAAACAACGCCCATCGAGCTTGTCTCGGGTTTAGCCTCTGGGATGATTCTAGGAAAACCAGATTCTTGTGGTCGGTAAGGACAGTTACCTGGTGCCTAGCCCCCTCCAAGAAGTGGCTCCATTCTTCAAATGGCCATTTAATGGCTAAGAGTTTGCGGTTGCCAACGTCATAGTTACTCTCAGTGGGCGAGAACTTCCTGTTGAAGTAGGCACAGGGACGGAGATGGGTGAGGGACCTGGTACCCTGGGACAAGACAGCACCAACTCCCACCTCGGAGGCGTCAACCTCCACGATGAATGGCTCCATATGGTTAGGCTGAATCAGCACTGGGGCAAAGATAAAGCACTTCTTAAGGATCTCAAAAGCCTGGATCGCCTCCGGAGGCCAGTGGAGGAGATCAGCACCTTTGCGATGACCGAGAAGTTAGCAATAAATCTCCTGTAATAATTAGCAAACCCCAGGAAGCACTGTAACGCCTTCAGGGAGGCAGGTTGGACCCATTCAGCCACAGCCTGAACCTTGGCAGGGTCCATGCAGAATTCATTAGGAGTGAGGATTTGAGCCAAAAATGGCATCTCCTGCACCCCAAACACACATTTTTTGGATTTAGCAAAGATTTTGTTTTCCCGAAGGGCTTGAAGCACCTTTCTGACATGCTCAATGTGGGAGGACCAGTCCTTGGAAAACACAAGTATGTCATCAAGGTACACTACAAGAAATACCCACAGTTAGTCTCTTAAAATCTCATTTATGAAATTCTGGAAGACCGCGGGAGCATTACACAACCCAAAGGGCATGACGTGGTATTCGAAATGACCTTCGGGCGTGTTAAACGCAGTCTTCCACTCATCCCCTTCTCTGATTCGGATAAGGTTATAAGCCCCCCGAAGATCAAACTTAGACAACCATTTTGGCCCCCTGAACCTGATTGCAGAGATCAGGAATCAAAGGAAGGGGATACTGGTTCCTTACAGTGACCTTATTCAAGTTTCGGTAATCGATGCACGGCCTAAGACCACCATCCTTCTTCCCTACGAAGAAGAAGCCAGCACCTACAGGAGAAGTAGAGGGGCGAATGTAACCCTTGGCCAGGCTTCCCTGGATATATTCTCTCATGGCCTCACGTTCGGGACAAGAGAGATTAAAAATCCTACCCTTAGGGAGCTTAGCTCCTGGTACCAAATCGATAGCGCAATTGTATTCTCTATGAGGAGTTAACACTTCGGAGGCCTTTTTAGAAAAAACATCAGCGAAGTCCTGAATAAACTCAGGTAGAGTGTTCACCTCCTCAGGGAGAGAAATAAAATTAACAGAAAAACATGACGTCATGCATTCAGTACCCTATTTGGTAAGATCCCCAGTATTCCAGTTAAACGTGGGATTATGCATCTGCAACCAGGGAAGGCCTAAAACCAAATCGGACGATAATCCCTGCATTACCAGTACAGAGCACTGCTCCAAATGAATGGAGCCAGCAATGAGTTCAAAAACAGGGGTATGCTGCATAAAATAACCATTAGCATGTGGAGTGGAGTCGATACCCACTACCGGGACAGGTTTAGGCAAATCAATCAATGGCATAGCTAGAGACATAGCAAATTCCACAGACATAATATTAGCAGAAGACCCTGAATCCACGAAGGCACTGCCGGTGGCAGACCTACCCTCAAAAGAGACCTGAAAGGGAAGCAAGATCTTATTAGGTTTCATATTTACAGTAAATACCTGTGCGCCCAAGCGACTTCCCCGATGGTCACTTAGGCGCGGAAGTTTTCCGGCTGTTTATTCTTACGCCTTGGACAGTTGTTCACTTGTTGCTTGTCATCCCCACAGTAGAAGCAGAGACCATTCTTCCTGCGGAGCTCTCTACGTTGTTGGGGAGACACGGAGGCACCGAGTTGCATTGTTTCATCCGAGATTCCCGTTGAAGAACGAAGCAACGGAACCTCGGGAGCCATCATGGGGGAGCCAGAGGAGAAGGCACAAAAACTTTCAAGTTGTCGTTCCCTGAGACGTCGGTCAAGACGTACCGCTAAAGCCATAACCTGATCTAGAGAGTCAGAAGAGGGATAGCTAACTAATAGGTCTTTCAGGACGTTCGACAGACCCAATCTTAGCTGGCACCTCAAGGCAGGGTCATTCCACCGAGAAGCTATGCACCACTTCCTAAAGTCAGAACAGTACTCCTCAACGGGTCTCTTACCCTGACTTAAGGTCACCAGTTGACTCTCGGCAAAGGCAGTCTTGTTAGTCTCGTCATAGATGAGCCCAAGAGCGGAAAAAAAAAGGTCAACATAGGAAAGTTTAGGGGCGTAAGGAGCCAAGGAGAAGGCCCATTCTTGGGGGCCGTCCTGGAGCCGGGACATAATTATACCCACTCGCTGGCTCTCAGAACCTGAGGAGTGGGGTCTTAATCGGAAATAGAGCCTACAACTCTCCCGAAAGGAGAAAAAATTCTTCCGGTCCCCTGAGAACCTGTCAGGCAACTTGAGGTGGTGTTCAAGAGGTGAGGTGGACCTCTGAGCCAGGGCTTGGAGCTGTAGGGAGAGATCCTGCATTTGTTGAGCCAGGGTATCAAGGGGGTCCATAGTTGTGTAGGAACTAGGGTAGAAAAGGTATATGGGCCTCTGATTATGTAATGTCGGGGTAGGGAGTCAGACAGGTGAGCCCTAATCTACCTGCTACTCAGTCCCTGCTTACTTGCACAGCCCGTCCTAGGCGACGGCGTACAACTGGGCGACGGTCCCTACACTCAATAAGTGCGCGACAGACAAACAGACAAGGGTACACAGAAGCTAAGGGAAATGGGGCAGTTGCCCACGGCAACACCGTGAGCAACAAGAGTAGTGAACGAGCCCAGTCAAACAGTGTACGAGGTACCAAACGCAGAGCAGGAGAGTAGTCAGTAAAGCCAGGGTCAATTTGAAGCAGAGGTCAATAGTACTAGCAGGATCAGCAGAGCCAGGAAACCAGACAGAATCACAGGCAAAGGAAGAGCAGGAAATGAAGGTATAAATAGACCGATGGCGGGAGCTAGCCTGAGTGGTAGCAGATCGAGTCACTCTATCAGACCTAGGAGCAGATGCAGACTGATTAACCACGGGCGTCGACACAGAAGCTGTGTCTGGCAGATCTTTTACAGTTAGGGTATGTTCACACAGCACCCTCCGTTACGTCTGAAATTACGGAGCTGTTTTCAGGAGAAAACAGCTCTGGCATTTCAGACGTAATGGCAAGTGCCGGCGCTTTTCGCTGCGTCCATTACGGACGTAATTGGAGTTGTTTTTCCATGGTGTCAATGGAAAACGGCTCCAATTACGTCTCAAGAAGTGACAGGCACTTCTTTGACGCGGGCCTGGGCATGAGCACCGGGCCGCCTGAGGGAGCCTGAGGGGACCTGGTGGGGATCTGTGAAGTGAGTAATGTATAAATATATATTGTCTTATTTTTTAGTCTGATCGGAGGTAGTTTCATCGGGGTTGCAGGGTACAGGGCTCGGCACGGGCTTCTACCTTGCTACGACCCCTACAGTAAAATCTACACTAGCTAGGAGCTGGCGCAGAATTTTGCTACAGTTAATGCGAATTTCTTTGCGTAAATTATAAATAAATTTGTTAGGCTGTGGTGGCCCTGTCCCCTATTATAAAGCCATGTCCCCTTTTTGCAAAAGTCACGATGGATGTATAAAATGATTAAAAGTCTAAAAAATTTAAGCAAATTGGAACTTATGGGCCTTTTAGAAATATTCTATGCCAGAAAACTGGCGTAGAAAGGTTGGTAATCTGTTAAAACAATGAACTAGTCTCTTGTTTCGCAATCCCCTCTTGGCGGATAATTTAAACGCATAATCTAATTGTTTACCTGAGCTTTAGTGTTTTTTTATTTTCTTCTTTGATTATTAGTTTCTGGTCCTGATGGATTTATAACAAGTTTGAGATAATGCTTTAATAAATAGGAAATATTTTTGGATTTTTAAATTTTGCACTTTATTACTGGAAGGTCTCAATTGAACTTGGATATATTATATGTACTGTATTTTTCATGTTAGATTGGATATTATGTATAATGTGCTACGGTTTCTTGTTTGTTTTATGTGGGGATGTTCTATGATGTTATTTCCGGCGATGCTATTCAGTTTAAATTCAGGCTTTGTTTGACTAGATTTTTTTTTCCCTGAGGAAGAGATTGGAATGATCTACATTTCTGGCGTTGAAAAATCGCAAATGGCACAAAAGACGCAATTTGCAGGAAAAATTGTGACTTGTATGCCATTTCCGCTACTCAAGGCACTTTGATAAAAAGTGGGTGGATCTTCAAAGAAGGGCATGCATCCAGAAATTTACATAAATGAGAGCGCAAATCTATGCCAGTTCATAGCTGTTGTAGATTTGTCTCTCTGATGCACATGCGCCTAATTTATTAAGAGGCATTCACCTCTTAATAAATTAGGTGCATCTTACTCCAGCAATTTGTACATTAAGACTCGTGTATGAAACTTCAGTCTTAATAAATCTCCAGACACTGGTTCTAACTGTATAGTGCAGTGTTCATTGGATCCTGCATTTTCTTTCTTTGGTGGTTGTTTCTGGTCCTAAAGTTAATTTTTTTCTTCCACCCTGATTGCAAATTTGTCCTTCTGTCTGTTACTATTAGCCTTCTGATTACTGCTCTCAGCTTGTCTTATGTCTCTGATATCCATTGGCTCTTTCCTGGTCACCAATAGTCCTAAGCTCAGATACATTCCTCAACTGAGCCTATTCAATCATGGAACAAAGTATTCACTGCTGTGTCATTATAGTTACATAGATAAAAACGTCATGCTCCGTCAATCACAGCAGAGTGGAAAAGTGATTCTGCATTAGCACACTCTGCTTTATCTGGCTGAGATGGCAAAAGCTAGATAAATGTGGTCTGACTTTAATAAAGACTTCTGCTGGCTGCTTGCTAACTTGGCCAAAAAAGAACCAGTGTCTTCTAAGGACACTAATTTAAAAGAGTGTTTTTGTTGGGGGGATGGGGGAAGTGGGGTGGTTAACTGTCTATTGTGCGTAGATATTTTAAGCCACCATCACACTCAAAGTAATCTCCTCCCTTGAAGGAGCAAGGTAGCCAAACAAATTATATATTGAAAAAGTTTCAACAATGTTTAATAAATATAGCTTTCTTGCAACTAAACTTTCGTCAGGGACCAAGGGTATATCCTTCTATTACGACGGGCTAGAAACTTAGTGGAATGACCCCCCCCCCCTTAACTGGGTGAAAGACCTCCACTTAACCATTTCAATCGAAAAATTGTGTAAATCTTTTAAGCTTATCTACAAAATCTTTTGTTGCACTTCCTATCAAGAAGACTAGAGTTTAGCATGGGGGAGGGGACACATATGAGGCGTAAATTGGTCCCCAAACCAGGTAACACATGTTTACTAAAGAGGTGCTTCCTAATTATAGTGGTTATAAGCACCCCAGTGGGCACCTCAGCAGACGACAATGCATTCCAAATGAACAAGGGTATATGCTGCTACATTACCCATAATGAATAAGCGTTTTAGAGCAGTATAATAGGATTTCTACTTTACATAGCCTAGTAAAGCCTAGTATAAATGCTGTCTACTACATTACACATATCAGTAGAAAAAAAGGGGACTACCGTTGTACATTAAGCATGAATAACAGGAGCGGCAGCCATCTCAACATCAGTGACAAATTCTAATCTTTATACAGTATAACAGCAGACTATAATACCAAGCCAGTTGTCTATATAATACACATCCAAACCAACCTAATATTTGACACAAAGCGGAGGAATGCCAAATCCCTAGAAGCCGAGCGAATGAGCGGCTATAATAACATCCACAATTAGGCCTAAAGTAGACTCAGAGTTAATTGTACATTTTACAGAAAGTGAGGAACTCATCTAACGCTACTTCGGGTTCTGTGTACACATCACCTGAGCAAATTCAATCACTTTATCACCTGGATCTTGAAAGTGTTTGTTATAAACCGGACTAAACAATTTAGCCATTTCTCTCGCCACTGCCCCCCCTGCCCCCATACGCCTCTGTCTATATGCCTTCCAGAATACACCAAATATTCCATCCTGCCCAACAGCCTGTTGGCGAAAATATGTACACAGAAAATTATGACTTCACATTATTTGGGAGTGCAAACACATCTGACCACTATGGCAAGCAGGTAGTCATATCCTAACCACTCTAACTAAGCAAACAACAGTTCTGACTCCAGATCAAGCTTTACTTTTATTGGAGTGGAAACATTCCTCTCTCATGCAGGATAGCTTGTTGATGTAGTTAGAGATTACTAGACACTAGAAACAACAAAATAAAATACACATTGAAAAAGTCATTATCCTTGTTAATTCAACCTGCATGTATGAGAAAATGTATGCCTTGCAGCAACATACTGTAACTATCCCCGATTCCACAAACAATAATCGTGGGAAATGTGGTTAAATAGGTTATACTGTGCTAACTAGTTTTACTTAACCTATTTACGACTTGGCTGCAATCATAGACATATTCTCTTTCCTTTTCTTCCCTTCCTCCCAGTACTTCCTGTTTTTCCTGTTTAGTACAAAAGGATGTGTACAACTTTATACTTTACTAGAAAAAGTACCCAGTGCGGTGCTGCCCGGGTATAACATAGCCCTATACAGGGCCACATTTACCACAAGGAACTGGGGGTGAAGTGCCTAGGGCGTCCAGCAATTTTCCTTAAAAACTTAACTCCTGACCTAACCAGGTGCGCTTCACCAGCGCTTCATAGATTGTAAGACACGCCGACTGTAAATGGATTGGCCAGAGCAGCTGTGGCCAATCCGAGAACAGTGTGCGTGTCTTAGACTCAGTCTAAGAAGCACTGTAGGAGGAGCGGACGGCAGCGCAGCAGGTCAGGAAAGTATTGCTACATCTTTAATGTAATGTAGTGTAGTGTTGGGTTGCATGATGCATTGATACTATTTAGATGCTGTGCACCCTCAAATGGTTCAAATGGTTCAATACCGTTATTTAATGTATTGCGATACTAAGCTGTTCGGCCGCACAGCTTAGCATTGTTATACATGAATGTAGTAAGCGGGGATGCAGCTGTGTAATACAGTCATTGCCTCGCGCCTGACAAGGGTGCGCGCAGTCAGCATGAGGTGATGCGGCCGGCGCTGCACTAATGAGCGCCGGCACTGAAGATAGAGAACATGGTGGGCACACTGGAAAACCCCCATGTTCTCTGCCTTTAGGGTCGGCGCCGCCGCTCATTAGTGCAGCGCTGGTCACATCACTTTATGCTGACCGCGTGCGCGCACTTATCAGGAGCGGGCAATGACTGTATTACACAGCTGCAGCCCCGCTCTAATGGTGGAGATCAGAGAAACCTCTCATCTCTGCAGCTATTCCCTTGAATGCTGCGATCAAAGCTGATAGCAGCATTCAAGGGGAAAATGCAAAGGGGGATGCCTCTTGGATTGCATCACATGGAATCCCTGTGACGTAACTGAGGGACATACCATACAGTATATTGGCAGACAGCCCAGGGTCCATTGAAGGGCCCCAGGGCTGTCTAACCATATTTACTCTTGTTAGGACATACTTAGGTATGTCCTAACAACTGAATGTGTACTATTGGTACACAGGCTAATGTACTGGCATACAGATATATTCCAGTACATTAAAGGGGTATTCCGGTTATAGCCGAACGCTATACTCGCCTATCTCCGGCGCTCCCATAGAGAATGAATAGTTTCAAATGAGGGGTACAGGACCGGTGGGGGCCTCAGCTATCAGATACCCACCGATCAGCAAGTTACCCCTTACCCTAAAGATAGGGGGTAACTTGTTGTAACTGGAATACCCCTTTAAAGTTGTTGTTTTGTTGTTTTTTTTAAGTAAAAATAAAGTAATGTTAAATTTTTAAAAAATAATAAAAAATACACACACCCATTTTACAATAAACCATAAAATAAAAGTCTCAATACATAAAATATACACACATTTGGTATTGTCGCGACCATAATAACCTGAACATCAAATTTATAGCGTCATTTATGAACTGCTTTCTTTCACTTATTAATGTGAGGCACGAGGTGTGATGAATTTTATACCTCCATGTGCCTCTCATTAATAGTAATTAACCCAATCATGTACATTTTTCAATAAGTTGATTAACGAGGGTTGTATAGGGGGTTTTATTTCAGTTAAATATTTTTTCTCTGTTTGTTTTTTTTTTAAACTATATTACTACTGGGTTAGTAATGGTGGCTGTCTGATAGACAGCGTCCATTACTAAGGCGGGGTTTAGTGTTAGCTGGTGCAGAGGCTAACTCTAACCCCCTCATTATTACCCCGGAACCCACCGCCACCAGGGGTACCGGGAAGAGCCAGGTACGATCCAGTACCTGACTATCTGAAGTGATCGTCAGTCACTGGGGTGGCCGTAGGCTGGTATTATTAGGCTGGGAAAACTCAAAAACAATGGGCCTTCCCACCCTGGTAATGCTAGGCTGCTGCTATGTTGTATCTGGCTGATTATGAAAAATAGGGAGGACCCCACGTCGTTATTTTAAATAAAATAATTAAGAAAACAACTTGGGGTCCCCCTGTTTTTCATAACCAGCTAGATACCATAAAACAGCTGCAGCCTAGCATTAACAGGGTGTGAAGGGCCATTGTTTTTGGGCTTTCCCAGGCTAATAATACCAGCCTGCATCCACCCAGGAACCCAACCATCACTTCAGATGGTCGGGTACTGGATTATACCCGGCTCTTCCTAGCACCCCTGGTGGCAGTGGGTAAAGGGCTTATAATGGGGGTGGGTTAGTGTTAGCCTCTTCACCGGCTAACACTATGCTCCGCCTTAGTAATGGACGCTGCCTTTCAGACAGCTGCCATTACTAATGTATAAAGAAATCTCCACAGCACTCTCAGAAACTCCCCACTCAAAGACATGTTGGATGCAAACTCCATGTCCAGAAATCTTATCCAGACCTTTTTAATTGATATAAAAACATCAGGACAGCATCCGTATGGCAAAATGTAGTAGTGTTTATTAACACATCCAAAATATAAATAACAAAGGCTACGTTTCGACCCCGCTGGAGTCTTTACCAAGCATAAAGTGCAAGTGAATCAAGTGGACTTAAATATACAATATTAAAATTAAAACAGCCAATCTGTGTGTCACAATCTGTGGATATGTGGACCCACTGGGCCATACCGCCGTAGCGGGATAGCAGCTGGCCAAACAGTGTACCAAGTCAATATATAGATACAGTCCAAGCACAAGGGTACCTGTAGTAGCTCAGACAGTAATGGAGGCTCGGCACAGATGGGACCTTGGCAGCAGACACCAGGCGTGGTGTAACACAGAAGGCGTGACCGGGGGCACAACACGACTCCAACTTTCTAAGGCACAGGAACAACGGTAGCACGGGATACAGGATACAGGTAGCAGGACAGGGGAACACTCGGAACAGGATAACATTAAGGGACCATTTTCAAGACTAACATGGTTAAACGCAACAATGCTCAGGCAATGACTGAAAGGGCAGAGCCCGTTTTATAGTCCAGGGTGATCAATTACAGATTTTACTCATGTGTGTGCAATGGTCCTTTAAGGCCAGACGCGAGCACGCGCGCACCCTACGTGAACCAGTGCAGCGATGCGGAAGTGAGTGCCGGGATCTCACAGGAGGGTGATGCCGCCCGGCACTCACTTGTCCATGGCCGCGGCCGTCGGGAGGCAGGTAAGCACGACGGTCTGCGCCTGTGGACATTAACTGTGATCGCATAGAAAGGCACTGCTTCTGAAGCACATGTGCATGTAATATAATTAAATTCTTCTAATGTGAAACAAACATAAGTGAATAAAAACTTACTTCATTTTAAGATGTAGGCTGTCGGGGCTGCATCTCAGATAACTCATCTGCACCGGCGTTCTCAATTAACTAGTAAGCTTTTGAGATTATATTGTTGAACATAGAATTCCGCGGTGAGGATAAAAGGAATTGTGATAAATTAGTCAAAGAATTGGAACAGTAGCTAACTGATATCCTTTCCAGCCAAGATTGGCATGTGTATAATGAAAATGCAGATCAACATCTCGATAAGTTTCGTAAAGACATCAAACCCACAAAAATGATAAAATGGTTTAGAGATAGAGAAGACCACAGCAATGGAAGAGCCTTTAATTGGCATGGACATAATGCTCCCCAGCAGGAGAATGCTTATTTCCCAGGAGGAAATGGAGGATAAGCGAAACCTAGAAGACAACCTAAAGGTAAACCCCGAGGAATTTTTGGATTCACAACGGCTGAATCCGATTCCATGGATAATTCGAGTATCAATACCGCTAGACAACCTTTTCTGGACAAACGGGAGATCTGCTCCGTGAAAACAACAGAAAAACCAGAAGGCACGGTCGGAAGCATCGGAGGACCGCACAAGAAAAACGACACCAGGCAAACCAGATACATGGGCAAGAGTCCCCCGAACTAGAACTTGTTATTAATATTTCTTCTGTTCCTTTGACTCTGGTACATGTTAATCTTTTGTCCAAAGGGTTATCATTCTGCCCAAATACTAATTGGGTCCAGATGGAACTTGTCTTCTATGCTTTTTTTTGCAGGCTGACGCTGAAGTCGTTCTTCTCCAGTGACATTGGCTCTCCTGATGCGATACAGGAACGTACTAGACTACAGGGTGGTAAATTACAAGATACTGACATATATAATGTTAAAACTGATTGTCCCCCCTTTACATTATGAGAAACTAATCTGTATGCTAAAAGTAGGTTTCAACCGCCACAAGACAATCATTGTATTGAAACATATATTAAATTCACTCAAGAAGAATTACAAAAATTGAGGAATTCTGAAATGTTGCATGTTGTGAGACCCAATGACTGGAGTAGACCGACGTGTACTATCAGAGTTATCTTCAAATAGAGCCATCACCATTAAGAGGGCGGATAAGGCCCTTTTGGTGATGGACACTGACAAGTATGTTCGAGAAGTACACCGACAGTTATCAGATACTAATGTTTACAAAAAAACTTGTGGTTGATCCTACATTAAGACTGAATTGCGAACTTAAATTACTGGTAGAGGAGGCTAGGCTAGATGGAATTGTAGATGAAGCTTTGGCCGATTATCTGGTCATACCGTTGCCCATTACACCCATTTTGTATATCTCGCCTAAGGTCCATAAAAGCTTAATAGATCCTCCAGGTCGCCTCATAGTGTTGGTGCCGGGGATCCCTCTTTAACCACACAGCTGTCTTTTCGGATTGGGTATTAAGAATTTCTTCTATGAACACTAGGTCATTTGTCCAGGACACTACAGACTTTCTAAATAAACTTGTGACTGTAGAAACAGATGGACACATAATTTTGGCATTTTTTTAATGAAGTCTCTCTTTACACATCCATAGATTATGATGTAGGATTACAAGCAGTTACAGCTGCACTTTCCAGCTCGGACATGTCTCCAGGGCGTACATGCCTGATCCTGGCACTATTTTGTTTTTGGAGATGATTTCTATTTGCAGTGCCGTGGCACTGCCATGGGGTTCAATGTGGCCTCCACTTATGCCAACATTTATATGGCTGCCTTTGAGGACAGCTTTGTGTACGCCTCTAAATACTGGAGACATGTCCGAAGCTGGCTTAGATATATTGATGATGTGTTTTCTAGTGTGGCAGGGCACAACAGAAGAATTGATTCTATTTCATGAGGAATTGAATAGTAGGTATGTTGAATTAAAATGTACACTTGGCTTGTCAAACGATCTAATAGAGTATCTAGATACGAAAATAAACAAGGAAGGGGAGACATTGAGATCAGATCTCTATGTAAAAGCAACAGATAAGAACAGCATTTTGCATTACCATAGTAGCCATCTGAGAAAATGGTGGATTCATTACCACGGAGTCAATTAATCCGAGTAAGGAGAATAGTGGATAATGATTAGATACTGGATACAAGACTAGACATGATGTGCAAGAATTTTCTGGAGAGGGGTTACCCGACTAGATTAGTTTCTAAACATAGGCACAGTTTCAGAAATATGAATCGTGACATGTTGTTAAGCAGAAGAGGGAAAAGTGTGAAATTAGAGAGAATACCATTCGTGTCCACATATTGTCCTATGAGCGGACATTTTGCACAAGCCCTAAAGAAAAATTTGTCACTGGTTAGAATAATGTCTTATAGACGCAGTAAGAATCTGAGTTATTCCATGATAAAATCAGACATATGGGGTGGTAAGGGACCTACCCAGACATACTTGAATACCCCTAAAAAGGGTAATTTTCCTTGCTTGGGATGCCCTTGTTGCGGGAATCTGGTCAAGGGCACCAATTTCTTTCATCCGTATACAGGCAGTAAGTTTAATATACCTTTTAGTTTTACTTGTGCCACAAGTTTTGTGATATATATGATGACTTGTCCTTGTGGTCTTGTTTATGTGGGTAGATGATTAACAAGTTGAGAGACCGCATAAACAAGCACAAAAGTACCATGCGCAGTAAACTTATTGATTTGCCAGTGGCAAAACATTTTGTAGAATACAAACATACAATGAACCAATTGCAGTTTAGAATGATAGATCATGTACCCATATTGCACAGGGGAGATAGACAGGGCCTCCTAAAGAAGAAAGAATTAAATAGATTTTTCTGCTATAGTCTATAGCCTAAGGGTCTTAACCTTGAATATTCCATAAATACTTTTATTTAGAACTAAGTTCTGCTGCATTGTCCTCTGTTTACTATTAATGGATAGTTGATACTTGTTTATATATCAAAGATTTTAATTATAATTCTTCAATTCTTTTTTGTAGACACAACGCACATATTTGGGGAAGTCGGGATGGTGCTCCTCCTTCACTCATCGGATAAAGGCGTGTAGTATTGCTTATATCCAATGTTGCTAATAAGATTGTAAATTTGTCTCGATGTTAGGGACATCTTATAGTCTAAAAATAAATTACATTATTGACAGCAGTCGACATGTCTTGATTTTTCCTAATGATATGGAACTCTGAAAAGGGTCAGAATGAATAATAAAAGAATGTTCCCTCGCTAGCCTGCTCTGATTATAGATATCTTTCAATTATGGAATATGGGGATATGCATTAGTTAAGCATAAGGGAGTATTGCACATCCCACCAAACAATGATCTATGATCGTTGCAAAGTGGTTGATAGTGCACTACCTTAGGTTGGTTTACAACCTGGTAGTTATTATCCAATAGATGTTTTTTTTCTTCCCTTATGCAATCTAATATAATATAGGATAGGAAAGGTAGTTCAATGGAGGAGATCAATAGGTTTCCTTAAAATAATAAAATACTAAAGAGACCGTAGTAGTTGGCAGGTATATGAATGAATCAAAAACTAATGTGCCAGAGGCACAATGAAACCTAATTTCCCAACTACTACATGAAAAATTATTAATAAAATATAACTTTTAATGATATGCTTATAAAATGTCCAAGGGAAAGACAAACAACATGCGCAATGATTAAAATTTAGCCAAGGTCAGCTAGCACAAATTCTATGTGAACTGTGCCTTTACTGTAGCGTGAATAGGTATCGTAGATACGTGAGTGTAACTGCTTAGGTCAGCAGCTGCAGACTGCTAGACGGTTCGCTAGTATCACAGTAGATTCTCGTATAGAGGCTAGCCTGACATTGCTGTTTAAAAATATAATAACCCCTCCCCCCGACATGTTTCGCTGTAAACACAGCGACATCAGGGGATCAAAATGGGGCTAATGAGCGCGCGTTCAAATTACTCTTCCTTTAAAGCCTCGGGCATACATCGCAAGAGGTCCACCTGTGTAGGAGCAAATGAGATTCCCTAACCAGGGGCGAGCCTCTATACACCAATATTGGCATGGCGATCAGCCAATTAGGAGGGTAAGCAAAAGCTCCAATCCCTGCACGCGATGTGCGCAAAAGCTCCAATAAAAAGCCCCCACACAACCCTCGTTAACCATTTTATTGAAAATAAAAACGCCCTCATCAAAGTAGTCCTTGAATCCAACATAGTACAACAACTGGTCCTGTAAAAGAAGCACAAAAAACCCTCCAAAAAATAGTAAAACTAATAACTAAAACAGCAAAACGATTCTTATACTTACCTTCCTGGATCTGTGACAGTAAACTATGCAGTGACAGCTCTAAGCTGTCACATGGTCCAAATTTTCCTCAGTTCATTGGCCTACTTTCAAAAGTAGGACGATGTACTGAGGTAACCGGCAGGCTGTATTTTTGCTCCAGTCAGGAAGGGGAGTGTTTTTTTCTCTAAAAAATAATAAACTGTGACCTGATCAATAATATGGGAAATGGGCCCTAGTGTTCATGTGGGGGGCAGGGGAGGGAATGTTAATGGGGTAGCACTGAGCATTTATTTTAGGGTATGTCCACACGTAGCGTAAATACTGCGGATTTTACGCAACGGATTTCATTGCAAAAAAACTTAGCATAATACAACAGCAGTAGAGTGGATGATATTTGGACAAATCTCATCCACACGCTGCGTAAATAACCCACCGAAAAAACCTTCATAAATTAACCTGCGGGGCAGTTTTTTAATCTGCAGCATGTCAATTATGTTGTGGAATTGCTGGTTTTCTGTGAATTCAATAGGAAGGTAAAACCCGCAACAATCAGCACATGTTGTGATTTTTGCTGCGGAAAAGCTGCATTATTGGTGGCGTCAGCCCTAAAAGTGCCTAGGACAGTACAAACTCTAAATATGGCCCTGGCCCTATATACCCCAGCAGTTACACACTGTTTATTTCAATTTTAACTTCCTGAATACCTAACAGCTAAACTGGTAGGAAATGGAGTCATAAGACTGTGACAGAGCCTGTTGATTAACAACATTGGCAGTTTTTTTTTACCAGTTGGCTTGACTATGGTTGGGTCATAATTGAAAACAGCATGACATATTTGATCAGCTTGCATTTGGGCAAGAGGAGTCTCTGCAGCTAGTAATGAAGCTTTCCTCCTGGCCATCAGTAATCTGGTTGGTTGCTATGGGTAACCGCTCCCCTGTACCTTCCCATTTATGATTATCTTGTAAAGTACACTACCTGCTATTGCCAGATAAAAACATATCTACTATAAAAGCGAATGTCTGTATTCACTTTTATAGTATAGGATCGTGATCGTCTGATAATGGCTGATAACTGAGAATGACAGCAAGGTTGGGACCTTTACGAAAAGCTTTCTGAACACCCGATGTACCTATGTGCCAAATTTGGGGTCAAATAGTTCAGGTGTTTGGATGCCTATATAGGACAACATACAAACATTCACTATAATGGCAAATAACAGAGAACAAAAGCAAGGTTGAGACATTTACGAAAACCTTCACGGACACCCGATGTACCTATGTGCCAAAATTTGGGGTCAAATGGTTCAGGCGTTTAAATACCTACACTACCGTTCAAATGTTTGGGGTCACCCAGACAATTTTGTGTTTTCCATGAAAACTCACACTTATATTTATCAAATGAGTTTCAAAATGACTAGAAAATATAGTCAAGACATTGACAAGGTTAGAAATAATGATTTGTATTTCAAATAATAATTTTCTCCTTCAAACTTTGCTTTAGTCAAAGAATGCTCAATTTGCAGCAATTACAGCATTGCAGAGCTTTGGCATTCTAGCTGTTAATTTGCTGAGGTAATTGGGAGAAATTTCACCCCATGCTTCCAGAAGCCCCTCCCACAAGTTGGATTGGCTTGATGGGCACTTCTTGCATACCATACGGTCAAGCTGCTCCCACAACAGCTCTATGGGGTTGAGATCCGGTGACTGCGCTGGCCACTCCATTACAGATAGAATACCAGCTGCCTGCTTCTTCCCTAAATAGTTCTTGCATAATTTGGAGGTGTGCTTTGGGTCATTGTCCTGTTGTAGGATGAAATTGGCTCCAATCAAGCGCTGTCCACAGAGTATGGCATGGCGTTGCAAAATGGAGTGATAGCCTTCCTTATTCAAAATCCCTTTTACCTTGTACAAATCTACCACTTTAACAGCACCAAAGCAACCCCAGACCATCACATTACCTCCACTATGCTTGACAGATGGCGTCAGGCACTCTTCCAGCATCTTTTCAGTTGTTCTGCGTCTCACAAATGTTCTTTTGTGTGATCCAAACACCTCAAACTTCGAGTTGTCTGTCCATAACACTTTTTTCCAATCTTCCCCTGTCCAATGTCTGTGTGCTTTTGCCCATATTAATCTTTTCCTTTTATTAGCCAGTCTCAGATATGGCTTTTTCTTTGCCACTCTGCCCTAAAGGCCAGCATCCCGCAGTCGCCTCTTCACTGTAGACGTTGACACTGGCGTTTTGCGGGTACTATTTAATGAAGCTGCCAGTTGAGGACCTGTGAGGCGTCTATTTCTCAAACTAGAGACTCTAATGTACTTGTCTTGTTGCTCAGTTGTGCAGCGTGGCCTCCCACTTCTCTTTCTACTCTGGTTAGAGCCTGTTTGTGCTGTCCTCTGAAGGGAGTAGTACACACCGTTGTAGGAAATCTTCAGTTTCTTGGCAATTTCTCGCATGGAATAGCCTTCATTTCTAAGAACAGGAATACACTGTCGAGTTTCACATAAAAGCTTTCTTTTTCTAGCGATTTTGAGAGTTTAATCGAACCCACAAATGTAATGCTCCAGATTCTCAACTAGCTCAAAGGAAGGTCAGTTTTATAGCTCCTCTAAACATCAAAACTGTTTACGGCGGTGCTAACATAATTGCACAAGGGTTTTCAAGTGTTTTCTAATCATCCATTAGCCTTCTAACACAGTTAGCAAACACAATGTACCATTAAAACACTGGAGTGATGGTTGCTGGAAATGGGCCTCTAAACACCTATGTAGATATTGCATTAAAAACCAGATGTTTGCAGCTAGAATAGTCACTTAGCACATTAACAATGTATAGAGTGTATTTCTGATTAATTTAATGTTATCTTCATTGAAAAAAACTGCTTTTCTTGCCAAAATAATTCCTAATTAACCCTAAACTTTTGAACGGTAGTGTATATAGGACAGACAGATATTGGCTTTTATAATATAGAATAGCAGAGTTACCCGGCGTCACACTGGTCCATTTGTTTGTTTTTTGTGTGTGTGGTTAAAA
Organism: Rhinoderma darwinii; assembly: GCF_050947455.1. Classification (NCBI taxonomy): domain Eukaryota; kingdom Metazoa; phylum Chordata; class Amphibia; order Anura; family Rhinodermatidae; genus Rhinoderma; species Rhinoderma darwinii. The sequence continues at coordinate 176,173,304 of NC_134688.1, forward strand.
TCTTCATTTCCTACTGATATGAAACCAAAATATCCAATAATGTCCAAGTACAGGGATCCTTTTTAGAGGCATGACTGGTCTGAAAGGGGTTAAATTAATGAGAATGGTGAAATCCACGGGCTTGGTTCTGTTGAGAGATTTCAGCAGCTTCTGGCAACAGACACGCGCTTTGCCACAGGAGTCTTTTGTCTAAGTGCAGTGGTTCCATTTTGGAGGCATTACTGGTATGTAAGGTTTTCAATTCATGAGAATGCTCAAATCCAGTATAGGTTCAGTTAGTTTACGGTGAGTAACACATTAAGTAAAGAAAAATGGCTTGGTTGTTATGGAAACCTGGTTTAAAACTGTGTTTATGTGAGTGAGGCTAAGAATAAAAGACCTGCGAGCTTCTAATGGCTAATACAGGTCATCTGATGTGATATGGAGGAAGGATCTTGATGTTGAAGCCAGTCATGCCATATATGCTTTTGTGAATATGAAGAGAACGGTAGGTCCTGGAGAGCTGAAACCCAGTCTAAAACCTTCGGAAGGGCATGATTTACTTATGTGTCAAACGTGGTGCAGATTGGTCCATATATATACAGTGAAGGAAATAAGTATTTGATCCCTTGCTGATTTTGTAAGTTTGCCCACTGTCAAAGACATGAACAGTCTAGAATTTTTAGGCTAGGTTAATTTTACCAGTGAGAGATAGATTATATAAAAAAAAATAAAAAAAATAACATTGTCAAAATTATATATATATATATTTGCATTGTGCGCAGAGAAATAAGTATTTGATCCCTTTGGCAAACAAGACTTAATACTTGGTGGCAAAACCCTTGTTGGCAAGCACAGCAGTCAGACATTTTTAGTAGTTGATGATGAGGTTTGCACACATTAGATGGAATTTTGGCCCACTCCTCTTTGCAGATCATCTGTAAATCATTAAGATTTCGAGGCTGTCGCTTGGCAACTCGGATCTTCAGCTCCCTCCATAATTTTTCGATGGGACTAAGGTCTGGAGACTGGCTAGGCCACTCCATGACCTTAATGTTCTTCTGTTTGAGCCACTCCTTTGTTGCCTTGGCTGTATGCTTCGGGTAATTGTCGTGCTGGAAGACCCAGCCACAAGCCATTTTTAATGTCCTGGTGGAGGGAAGGAGGTTGTCACTCAGGATTTGACGGTACATGGCTCCATCCATTCTCCCATTGATGCGGTGAAGTAGTCCTGTGCCGTTAGCAGAGAAACACCCCCAAAACATAATGTTTCCACCTCCATGCTTGACAGTGGGGACGGTGTTCTTTGGGTCATGGGCAGCATTTCTCTTCCTCCAAAAACGGCGACTTGAGTTAAGAGCTCAATTTTAGTCTCATCTTACCACAGTACCTTCTCCCAATCACTCTCAGAATCATCCAGATGTTCATTTGCAAACTTCAGACGGGCCTGTACATGTGCCTACTTGAGCAGGGGGACCTTGCGGGCACTGCAGGATTTTAATCCATTACGGCGTAATGTGTTACCAATGGTTTTCTTGGTGACTGTGGTCCCCGCTGCCTTGAGATCATTAACAAGTTCCCCCGTGTAGTTTTCGGCTGAGCTCTCACCTTCCTCAGGATCAAGGATACCCCACGAGGTGAGATTTTGCATGGAGCCCCAGATCGATGTTGATTGACAGTCATTTTGTATGTCTTCCATTTTCTTACTATTGCACCAATAGTTGTCTCCTTCTCACCCAGCGTCTTACTTATGGTTTTGTAGCCCATTCCAGCCTTGTGTAGGTCTATGATCTTATCCCTGACATCCTTAGAAAGCTCTTTGGTCTTGCCCATGTTGTAGAGGTTAGAGTCAGACTGATTAATTGAGTCTGTGGACAGGAGTCTTTTATACAGGTGACCATGTCAGACAGCTGTCTTTAATGCAGGCACCAAGTTGATTTGGAGCGTGTAACTGGTCTGGAGGAGGCTGAACTCTTAATGGTTGGTAGGGGATCAAATACTTATTTCTCTGTGCACAATGCAAATAAATATATATAATTTTGACAATGTCATTTTTTTTTTTTTTTTTATATAATCTATCTCTCACTGGTAAAATTAACCTAGCCTAAAAATTCTAGACTGTTCATGACTTTGACAGTGGGCAAACTTACAAAATCAGCAAGGGATCAAATACTTATTTCCTCCACTGTATATAGAGAGAGAAAGAGAGAAAGAGAGAGAGAGAGAGAGAGAGAGAGAGAGATTGTTTGTAGTTGTAATTTTCAATGCACTCTCTATAACTAAGGAATTTCATTGACTTGTGTACTCTTTGCATGCCTTGTGTTACTGTTTGTAATATGAACATTTAAAGAAAAAACAAAAAAAACCTCAAATATTACACCGTGTTCCAAATTATTATGCACATTGGATTTAATTGTCATAAACATTTCATTATTAGTTTTTCAATTAAACTCATGGATGGTATTGTGTCTTAGGGCTCTTTGGATCATTGTAATCAATCTCAGACGCCTGTGATAATTAGTTTTCCAGGTGTGCCCAATCAAAGGAAAACTACTTAAGAAGGACGTTCCACATTATTAAGCAGGCCACAGGTTTCAAGCAATATGGGAAAGAAAAAGGATCTCTCTGCTGCCGAAAAGTGTGAAATAGTGCAATACCTTGGACAAGGTATTAAAACATTGGATATTTCAAGAAAACTTAAGCGTGATCATCGTACTGTGAAAAGATTTGTGGCTGATTCAGAGCACAGACGGTTCGCTCAGATAAAGGAAGGAAGGTTTCTGCCAGACAAATTAATAGGATTAGGAACAGCTGCTAAAATGCCATTGCAAAGCAGCAAACAGGTATTTGAAGCCGCTGGTGCCTCTGGAGTCCCGCGAACCTCAAGGTGTAGGATCCTTCAGAGGTTTGCAAGTGTGCATAAAGCTATTATTCGGCCACCCCTAAAAAATGCTCACAAGCAGAAACGGTTGCAGTGGGCTCAGAAATACATGAAGACTAATTTTCAAACCGTGTTGTTTACTGATGAGTGCCGTGCAAACCTGGATGGTCCAGATGGATGGAGTAGTGGATGGTTGGTGAGTGGCCACCATGTCCCAACAAGGCTGTGACATCAGCAAGGAGGTGGCGGAGTCATGTTTTGGGCTGGAATCATGGGGAGAGAGCTGGTAGGCCCCTTTAGGGTCCTTGACGGTGTGAAAATGACCTCTGCAAAGTACGTAGAGTTTATGACTGACCACTTTCTTCCGTGGTACAAAAAGAAGAACTGTGCCTTCCGTAGCAAAATCATCTTTATGCATGACAATGCACCATCTCATGCTGACAATGCACCATCTCATGCTGCAAAGAATACATCTGTGTCATTGGCTGCTATGGGCATAAAAGGAGAGAAACTCATGGTGTGGCCCCCATGTTCCCCTGACCTCAACCCTATTGAGAACCTTTGGAGCATCCTCAAGCAAAATATCTATGAGGGTGGGAGGCAGTTCACATCAAAACAGAAGCTCTGAGAGGCTATTTTAACATCCTGCAAAGATATTCAAGCAGAAACTGTCCAAATACTCACAAATTCAATGGATGCAAGAATTGTGAAGGTGATATCAAAGAAGGGGTCCTATGTTAACATGTAACTTGGCCTGTTAAGTTTTTTTTGATTGAAAGAGCTTTTGATTTCTGTAAATATGACCTCCTGATGCTGCAAATTCAACAAATTACCATTTTAGTTCTCTTTAGAACCTTTAAAATGTTTTGATCTCTGTTATGCATAATAATTTTAAACAGTGCATTTTGAGTTTTTTACTTCTAAAAAAAAATCTGTTATCATTAGGAGATTTGTTCAATAAAATTTGCATTATACTCCAACAGTTGATGGCTTGAAGATTATACTGACTGTCATTTGCATCGACTATTTAGGAAAATCAGCGAAAAATAACATTTGCATAATAATTTGGAACGCGGTGTATTTGTTTTGCATTTTTTGTTTATAAAACCTATGAATTTAATTAGTATCAAAAGCAGAACCAATCAAAAAATGTTTTAAAAATGTCAGAGCTTAAAAAAAACATGTCAATTAAATCAGAATCAAAATGAAAACATAAAAATCTTTCAAGATCACCTCTAAGACATATTTAGTCCAATCCTTTGAAATGTCCAACCCTCCAACACACTTTTCATACTACAACATGCAGACTTTACTCCACATTCAGGATTTTATTTAATTAGGGACTTTAGCAATCCTACAATCAGTTTTATCCTCATTTTTATATAACCTAAGATTTTATTTGTTTTTGCAGCTGCTACTTAACACTGAGTCCAACTGTGTACCGTTATGTACCTTTTTAATGTATTAGATTTAAAGCAATACTATTAAAGTCCTATATTGCATTTAATGTATAGCATTTAAGATGATGATGTTACTGTGTTAAAGTGCATTTGACGTTAAATCATCTGCCATTTAATCATGTTGTTGTCATATCATGGAGATAAAAGTACATCATTTTACTTTTCATTACATTTTGATTAAATAAAGATGTACTTTCACTCTATATAGTTTGTGCAGTACATCTTTTCCTATAAAAAGGTTCTGAGTTTCTTTGTTGGTGTTTATGTGGCCAATATACCATTACTTGAAAAATTAATAGATGTTTCAACATATGTTTCAATTTCTCCTACAATTTTCAACATTTCTGTGGGCTAACGCCCTCTTTACATTGCATTAATTGCCTTCAGCTACAAAGTATTCCACTGTATATGCATACAGTGGGATACATCGCCCGAACAGCGTTAGCCCCCCCTCCCATGAGTGCCCTGGGACAACAGCCCTGGGAAAACTCCTGATGTCACTGTTCACTGCCACCTGATGCTTCCTTTGAATGCGGGACACCGGCCCTGGGGAAACTCCTGATGTCTCTATCGATATATGCACCGTGACGTCAGAAGCTTCCCCAAGGTTAGTGTCCACGGGCAGAGGGCTTCCTGAAGACAGCAGTGCTTCCTGCTACCCTGTGCAGGAAGCTTAAGTGACACTACATCCCTGGAGCTTCCCATCAGATACATTTGACATATACCTGTTATGGATCTAATACAGTGGCATCTGTCACCCATAGGCTCACATGGTAAAAAAATAAGTATAATGAGCAATAAACTTTTTTTGTGGGATACCTCGGGGTGAAATAGAGTAGTCTACTATGCTGTTCGATCCCTTAAAAGAAAGGTATACTGAAGTTTACCAAACCAATGGAGGCCAAAAGGACATACTTTTGGCCTCCGTCTGACTAATGGACATGCTTATCGTGTATGTTGAGAACAAAGGGCAGAAACGTGATCTTAAAGAGGCTCTGTCACCAGATTATAACTTGACTATCTCCTACATAATCTGATCGGCGCTGTAATGTAGATAACAACAGTGGTTTTTATTTTGAAAAACGATCATTTTTGAGCAAGTTATGAGCAATTTTAGATTTTGTTTCTTAATGCCCAACTGGGTGTGTTTTTACTTTTGACCAAGTGGGTGTTGTAAAGAAGTGTATGAGGCTGACCAATCAGTGACCAATCAGTGACATACACTTCTCATTGTTCCAGCCCAGCATGATCCACAGCACAGTGAGATTGTGCAGTGAAAGAAGCTGGGCTGGAGCAATGAGAAGTGTATGAGACTGATTGGTTACTGATTGGTCAGCCTCATACACTTCTTTACAACACCCAGTTGGTCAAAAGTAAAAACACACCCAGTTGGGTATTAAGAAACTAAATCTAAAATTGCTCATAACTTGCTCAAAAATGATCGTTTTTCAAAATAAAAACCACTGTTGTTATCTACATTACAGCGCCGATCAGATTATGTAGGAGATAGGGCACTTATAATCTGGTGACAGAGCCTCTTTAAGGGACTTGAAACTAGTTTAAACTCATTGCCTGCAGTATGTCTTTTTTGCTCTGCATATTGAATTAAACTGATTAAAAATTAATGACAAATTTATGCCCCTTTTATACCACATTAGCATAGGAATACCATCTCTGCTGGTGATGTGAGAGATGGCACTATGGCTCTGTGTGGGAACAGATTTAATTACCACAATGTACGTTTCTCAAATATAGTGTTTCCAAAAAGAGTAGGGTTTTGTGAAGAGTATGAAGATTAATCATCAATACAGTAGTTATATTTCCCCCAACTAAGCAACATTCATAAAAACTATTACAAGTGTTATAGGAAGAGCAGAAGACAGAGGCAAAGTAAACAGTGATAAAGCCCCTTTCTTTATGTTATCTATCTTAGCTAGTATATATAAACCTATTGGTACATGCAGGAAAGAGGTCTAATTGGTATACATATAAATATATGCTATACTGATGCCTATATATAAAGGCTAGACCTCAGTGAAGCCAAGTAACCCTTGGTGTGTTGCCCTAAACAACTAATTTAAACCTATAAAGTGTAGGGCACAATTAACACAAAAATATTGGAAAGATATATAAATTTTTATTGAATGTTACAACATTAAAAAATAGGTCATACTGAGCAAAAGCACAAAGACGTCTGACAATTACAGAGGACATACAAAAAATGGTGAAATAGCGATGTCAAGGATGAAAATATATGTCTATTTCCAGGTTGAGTTAGCCTGATCAAATGGTAGTTGAAGCCTCTGTATATATATTAACATGTGGATTTGCAAAGTGCAAAACATACACAGATGAGAGAAAACTTGCATGACAGATAAGTACAACCAGTGCAAGGTGTATCAACAAGCAACGAGCTTGAGGCTTAGGTCCGGTGTAAGGAACACAACGTATCTACAGTCTATGATACAGGCAGTTTAAATGAAAGAATACCTAGAAAAAGTGTGTAACGTACCGATTGTAGTCCTATGCATGGAGAGAACGTCAGTCCCGACGCGCGTTTCGGTGAGATGCCTTCGTCCGTGGGTGGCGTCTCTCCAGCAGGGACCTCCCCTTTTAAAGTATGTAGCCATCCAATCGTATCGGTACTATGGATCACATGGGGCAGTGGGTTTGTGTAAAGTGGCGTCATGTGTCGGGGGCGGGAAGGCACGTCACTGTCCCATGACCGCGCGTCATCAAGGGGGCGTGGATCAACGGCGACTGATGCCGCGGAGACACACCCACCCAGATACAGACGCGCGAGTCAAAGGGAAGCTGAGGAATCCCTCCCGACACGAGCGCACAGACAAGCACTGCTGAGATGAATATATCCCATGAGATGTTTAAGGTACAAGACCGGACAGCAAAAGTAGAGTAAACAGGGCATGAAATTTAATGTCGATCAATAAACCATTGTGTATTGAGTTAAGTGCGACAACTATGAAAATACTTAAAATGCAATACAATAATGTAGAGTGCAATAAAGAACGATATTAATGAACATAGACAACATATTAAAATGATACAGAGTATACACCAGTTTACACAGTGTAATAAAAGAGAAAGATGTATCACATTAGTAATACATTATATATCTTATATACATCCAATATAACAAGATGACAACATATATATAATGTACATAGTACAGACATGTCTATACAAATATGTACCTAAGCGATTGTAAATAGATAAAAATATGTATATTGGTTGTTATGTATATTAGTATATTAGTGCAGTGAAAGAAGCTGGGCTGGAACAATGAGAAGTGTATGAGACTGATTGGTCACTGATTGGTCAGCCTCATACACTTCTTTACAACACCCACTTGGTCAAAAGTAAAAACACACCCAGTTGGGCATTAAGAAACTAAATCTAAAATTGCTCATAACTTGCTCAAAAATGATCGTTTTTCAAAATAAAAGCCACTGTTGTTATTTACATTACAGCGCCGATCAGATTATGTAGGAGATTGGGCACTTATAATCTGGTGACAGAGCCTCTTTAAGGGACTTGAAACTAGTTTAAAATCATTGCCTGCAGTATGTCTTTTTTGCTCTGCATATTGATCTAAACTGATTAAAAATTAATGACAAATTTATGCCCCTTTTATACCACATTAGCATAGGAATACCATCTCTGCTGGTGATGTGAGCAGAGATGGCACTATGGCACTGTGTGGGAACAGATTTAATTACCACAATGTACGTTTCTCAAATATAGTGTTTCCAAAAAGAGTAGGGTTTTGTGAAGAGTATGAAGATTAATCATCAATACAGTAGTTATATTTCCCCCAACTAAGCAACATTCATAAAAACTATTACAAGTGTTAAAGGAAGAGCAGAAGACAGAGGCAAAGTAAACAGTGATAAAGCCCATTTCTTTATGTTATCTATCTTAGCTAGTATATGAAAGGCTTATACATAATTATTGAAAAGCTCTAAAAATATTTGATTCATGCTGAATAATTATTCGGCAGCTTTATTTTGTATCTGCTGTATTTGCAGTTTACACACTAATAGATTCTCTTTATTCTCTTAATCAATTTATTGATAGAAGTCAAAGATTATTTAATCCTGTAAAAATGTCCGAAGGATATACTAGTGACATTGTCATGTTTAATTCTCTGTAAAATCAATTGATTTATCATTTAGAAAACAATGTAAATGTTCTGTACATTGGAAAAAATATGTGTTTGAAGCCTATACTGATATCAGTACATCAGTTTATCAGTTTTGGCACATGAATGTAATGTAATGATTTCCTATTATGCATGTGTTTACAATATCATATCCTTTATTCCTTAAAACATATTTATTATAATCCCATGGCTTATATTTCCTTCCATGCTGTTATGTTCCCCAGCTATATTAACCCCTTAAGAACGAGACCTAGTTTGAGCCTTAAGGATGCAATTATTTTTGTCTTTTTCTTCTCCGCACTTCGAAAACAATAACTTTTTTTGCCGACATAGTCATATTAGAGCTTATTTGTTGTGGGATGAGTTGCATTTTTCAATGGCACTATTTTAGGGCACATATAATGTATTGAACAACTTTTATACCTTTTTAGGTTCTTTTTTTTGTACAATGTTCACCGTGTGGGATAACTAACATTTGATTTTGTATATATTTTTTTTAATTTTCCGATTATAAAACATATTGTAAGAGAAAAAACATTGCTTTACTTGGGATTTTTAAAATTTATTTTTCTATAAACTTTATAGAACTTTTTCCACCTTTTTTTAGTACCCAATGAAACTTGAACATCCAACCCCTTGATCACTTCTATAATACAATGCAACACTTCTGCCTTAGGGAGTGCCTAATAGGCCCTCCAACATGGCAGAGCTGGGGGCCATTTTTATCAACCCAGCTGCCATGGCAACCCACTATTGCATTGCAGGGGGGCCAATGGTCTTACAGAGGGAGCGGTTAAATCTGCCCTCACGCCTCCCCTCACCTTTGAATTACACTTCACAGCAATCCATTATTTTCAACTGCAAACTAATAATATGAGCATAATTTTATTCCAATAGTCTGTGGCGATTACTCTCATAATATATCTTTTGTATGGGTTGCAACTCTGTTTCAGTTACCTCCTAAGTTCCTATTGGGAGCTGCATCACACATATTTGTTCATTTTGGCCAATTTTATGACTTCTATTAATTAATTCCCCTTTTGCAGAGATTTTTTTTAAAAAAGAACTGTTGCGATAGGCATAAAACACTTACCAGATTTGCCACAATTTTCAACAAAATTCTAAGCTTATTGACCCGGATAACGTCAGCATAGGAGCGGCAGGCCATTGGTAGGGTGAATACTACTTATTTTGTGATTTTATAGCATTGTTACCTGTTTGAAAAAATAAATAAATGTGGCTGGACAACCCTTTTAATGGCTAAAAATGTGAAATAATGGATGACACTGGTGCAGCATTGACTGTATCTTTACAACTCGATTCTACAGTTTTGCCTATATGCATGAAGCCAGCATTGTACCAGTATTGCACTTAAACATGTCACAAGGCGTACTTAAAGGGGTTTTCCCATGAGAGACATTTCCCATGAGAGACATTTATGACATATCCAGAGGATATGTCATCAATATCAGATTGATGCGAGTCCCACCTTAGGGGGCCCCGTTCTAGAGATATGTTCAGGTCCTAGAGGTGGGACCCGCATCTATCTGACATTTATGACATATCCTGTGGATATGTCATAAATGTCCCTCATGGGAAAACCCAATTTAAAGAGTTATTTCCAACTCAGACATTTATAGCATCTATTAGACATTTTTGGCACATCCTGTCAATATGCCATTAATGTCTAAGATGGGAATTCCCATTTAAGCTGGCGACACAGAGACAGTGGGCAACACCAACTGTGCCAGTTTTTAAGGCTGATGGCTGCTTGCCAGATTTAAGCTTATGAACAGGTGCTGGTAGCTTGCGCTGCCTCAGATTCTAAGATCATTATAATAAATCAGGGTTTAACTACATTTTGAATTTGAGTTTCATAGTTTAATGTCTTCAAATATGATATATGAAATGACATATCCTTCAGCCTTTTCCAGATCAATTATACCGTACATTATTAATTTGCTAAATAAATTATCACCCTCAATGTCATTTGTCAATAGATAAGCATCTTTTTTTGAATGATGACATACGGTATTCTCTGCCATTACTACGTACCTCGTGGGGTAGGGAATTCCATAGTTTGACTACTGTAACTGTAAAAACCCTTTCCTATATTAATGTCTGAAATGCCTTTCAGTAAGAGTTTTTTGTATAGACCATATATATATGTTTATACATGTTAATAAGATCATCTGTATGGCGTCTTTCTTCCAAGCTGAACAAGTCCAATTTTTCTAGCATCTCATTGTAAGAGAAACCTCCTATCTCAATTATTAATCTAGTCACCTGCCTATATCCATTTTTCAACGTCAAGCCCAAAACTAAATGCCTTATTCCAGATGACTTCTTGCAAGGCATTTATAGAGGGGTAATATTACATTGGAATCACAGGTTTTTATATCTCTTTTTATACACCCTAAAATCTTTTTTGCCTTTGCAGCTGCTAATTGACATTGAGTGCTGCTGCTTAGCTTACTTGTAACCAGAATAACCAAGTTCTTTACTTGTTCTGTTATCCGTTTTTATTCAATTTAATGATTATGCATTAATACTATTACTGTGGCCAAGTGCATTACTTTACATTTATCAACATTAAATTTCACCTGCCACCTTTTATTATCAGCAAAAACGAACACTTTACTTTTTTTTTTTACTTTCAATCCAATCCACAAGGACATTAATAAAAAGCTTTAAAATATTGGGCCTAACACAGATCCTTGTAATATGCCACTGCTACCCTTAGCAAATTTTTAGTGTGTGCCATTTATAACAAATCTATGTTTGCTGTCCTTCAACCAATTCCTGACCTGTATACATACATTTTCCTCCAGTCCCTGCCTCTGTAGCTTTTGATACTGTGTGGTACAGTATCAAAAGTTTTTTTCAAAATCTAGATAATCACAACAGCATAATGACCAACATCCAGATTTGCAGTTATCTCCTCATAAAAACCGAGCATGTTGGTTAGGCACAACCTGTTTCTTATGAATCCATGCTGGTTATCAGTTATTAGATTATTCACTGCTATGTAATTTTTCTATTCATTCCTTAGAATACCTTCAATTATTTTACATACCACAGATGTTACCAGCCATATTTTAACAATTCAACCTTATTCTCTGGTATTTTCACAGTTATACCACTCTTTAAGCGTAACTTTCCATAAATGAAAATTAAAAGTGAATATAAGAAACTTTGTACTATATTTTATAGGAGAAATTCCTCTTTCTCCACTTATCAGACTCCTCCCCATCCCTGTTTTCTTAGGTTTCGTTCACGTCTGTGTTTTGCTTTCCATTGTCCTGCACCATCATGGAAGCAGAACAATGAGAAAAACGAAAGTGCTGGATCTGTCGAATTATGGAAACCAATAGTGCCTGACGGAACCCATTGACTATCATTGGATTCCATCAGGTTTCCATCACAGAGTCAGTTTCTCCTAACAGAGCCTCCGACTCAGATGTGAACACAGGTTTCCATCACAGAGTCTGTCGCTCCTAACAAAGCCTTTAACTCAGATGTGAACACAGCCTTAACTGTTAACTCATTCAGAATTTACTCATAGAATCCGTATTCATTGAGGCAGAGAGGATATGGTTTCTAAGCTGTAATGAGAGATCAGGGAACAGCTGCCAAAAGAAGCCTAAGGACAGGGGAAGGGGAGCAAGAAAAGGGAGTCGGTGCAGAGTAATAGGGTATGTCCACACCTAGAGCAAACACTGTGGATTCTCCGCAACAGATTTCATTGTGGAAAACCTGCAGCGTAATACAGTTTGCAGCAGAGAGACAGAATTACACACTGTGTAAAAAAATCAGCTGAAAAACTTTCATAAATTGACCTGCTGTACGCATTTTTTATTCCGCAACATGTCAATTTATGCTTCTGAATAGCTGTACTGAATTCATTGGGGAGGTGAAACCTACCTCAATTAGCAGATGTTGCAATTTTTATGTCTGAAAAGCTTATACTTACCTATTCTCTATACTTCTCCGTCGAGGCCGGCCTCCCAGGATGACGTTTCATTCCATGTGATTGCTGCAGCCAGTCACAGTTTGCAGTGGTCACATAAGATGAAACATCATCCCAGGAGGCAGGGCTGCACGGACAATAGAGCAACGCCCCGCCATGGCTATGTAGACCGGGATAAGTATAAGCTTTTTTAGTTTTTAACCACTATTTTCCACATCAGTCATTCCACCGGCAAAACTGCACCACAATTTTGTGTGGTTTCTCACACAGAATTCCCTCTGGGTTCCAGGGCGGATTTGCTGTGTAATTTTACACAATGTATCTGCCCTGTGTGAACATGGCCATAGAGAGAGACACACACACGGATGCTGAAGCTTCCTAGTAAATGTTAACTCTCACCCTTGTGCTAGATTCACAGCTACACTGCTCATTACTGCTGTATAATCGCCTCCATGTTGCTGCTGCTTCCTGTAAGTGTTTAACTATCTCACCCCAGTGCTGAATTCACAACTATCCTGCTTGTTACTGCTGTATAATCTCCTCCATATTGCTGCTTACCCCAGTGCTGGATTCACAACTACACTGCTCATTACAGCTATATAATGGATCTTCTCTCTATGGAGTGAATAGAAAACTGTTAACTAGTCCCCTGCTTCCTCATCTCCCTCTCCTCTCGATAGACTTCTATGGGCAGCCGTAACCTGATCTCTCAGTGAAGCTTAAAATCTGTCTCCTCTTTGCACTAAGGATTCTATGAGCGAATTATGAGTGAGTAAACAGTTAAAGGGGTTGTCCAGCTTTTATTTTTATATATTTATTTGTAAAATAAAGGAATTCTTACAGTTTTCTAATATACAGCTCACATAGTTTTGTTATAAGAGTATAGTAGGTGCCTGTCTCTTCACTGTAGAATGATATAGTCCACAGATTAGTCCTGTGTAATGCACCCAGGGGCTAACTAATTATCACTTAACATGGTGTCAGTCATATGTTACATACACCAAGTGACCCCTAACATTCAGTTTGCAATAGGGTTACATGACATACATGGGGTGGGGCAACATAGTGGACAGATCCATTGGCAAAGTGAAAAGGACTAATTGTGGAATAATCATACCTCCCAACTTTCAAGTATTGCAAAGTGGGACAACCAAAGCAAATATATTCCCTGTTAAGCCACACCTCTAACCCCACCCAATCCCTGCCCATATACATCTGGCTGCGCCCACACACTATCATGCTACAGTAGCACCCAAACAGTATCATGCTCCCATAGTGCCTCTCCACAGTATAATGCCCCCATAGAACCCGACACACAGTATAATGCCTTATAGCTGCCCCCACACAGTATAATGCCCCCATAGATCTGCCTATACAGTATAAAGCCAACATATGCCCCATACAGTATAATGCCCACAGAAGTTCCTCCATACAGTAAAATGCCCCATAGCTGCCCCATACAGTATAATGCCACCATAGCTGTCCCCATACAGCATAATGTCCCCATAGCTGCCCCAATACAGTATAATGCCCACAGAGATGCCCCAATACAGTATAATGCCCACACAAATTCCTCCATACAGTATAATGCCCCCATAGCTGCCCCATATAGTATAATGTCCCAATATCTGTCCGCATACAGTATATTGCCCCCTTAGCTGCCACCATACAGTATAATGTCACCTTAGCTGCAACCATACAGTATAATGCCCCCTTAGCTGGCCCTATATAGTATAATTATCCTTAGCTGCACCATAGAGTAAAATGCCCCCTTAGCTGCCGCCTCATGCAGTATAATGTCCCCATATCTGCCCCATACAGTATAATGCCCCCTTAGCTGCCACCATAAGGTATAATGCCAACACAAATGCCCCACATAGAGTATAATGCCCCCATAGATACCCCATAAAGTAAAATTCACACACAAATTCCCCCATACAGCATAATGTCCCCTTAGCTGAAGCCATAAAGTATCCCTCTGCTCCTCTGGTCTGTGCTATGAGTGGCTCAGTGCAGATAGGCACGATGATTTAACTGCATCGTGCCTCTCTGTGCCAAACAACTCACTGCCGCATTTCGCAGTGAATGCTAAAGCAGGGAACTGACGGTTCCTTGCTTCAGCATTGGATTCGACTGTATCTGCATCATGAGGACCCAGATATAGTTGACACCGGGACAGCGGGACACCACCCGGAAGGCGGGACTGTCCCGCTGTATCTTGGACGGTTCGGAGGTATAGAATAATGGTGAATAACTGTTTCTCTGTGCTCTAGATGATAAATAAAATAGCTGACTGTTTGTAGAGGATGTTAATAAGTTGTTAATATAGTTAGCTATTAAAAAAAAAACAACACACAAAGAGGAGACAGGGAGAAGAATCTAAAAGTTGCTCCTACACAGACACTGCCCGACATGATGCTGAGATGTTGCTCTATGTAGAAATATTATAGAATTTATGCTCCTCGACCTATTATTCCCCTGTTAAATATTTGGATAGTGCTACCTGAATGCCAGTGGTCACATAAGGTATGGGTGATGGGTCACATGACTGAGACCATGTTTAGTCCATTCAGTTACTCCATGGATGCATTTTTCTAAGACATAGGCTATCGCAATGTAATAAAAAATGTAGGTGAGCAAAATTTAGAATTCATGCATATTATAAAAAAACTGTATGATTTCCCATTCTATAAATAAATTAATAAAAAAGTGGACAACTTCTTTAACCCTTTGACACAGTTGCCATTTTTAAGTTTTCCATTTTTGTTTTTTCCCTTCTACCTTCCAAAAGCCACACATTTTTTATTTTTCCGTCGATATACGTAATTTTTTTTGTGGGACAAGTTGTAGTTTTTCACAAAATTATTTATTGTATCTGATGTAATAGGAAATTGGAAAAAATTCTTTGTGGGGTGGAATGGGAAAAAAAAACTGTGATTCCTCTTTTTATTTTTGCGTTTCGTTTTTACTCTGTTCACCATGCGGTAAAATTGACATGTTAACCTTATTCAGTGGGTCAATACAATTATGGTGATACCACATTTATATTGTATTTTTTTATTTTTACTACTTTTACAAAGAAAAAACAAATAGTTTTGTATTGCCATATTCTGAAAGCAACAATTATTTTTTTTTCGTCAATTCAGTGGTTTAAGGGCTTTTTTTTGTGTGGGACGAGCTGTAGTTTATATTGTTACCATTTTAGAGTACATGCAACATTTTGATCACTTTTTATTCTATTTTTTGTGGTAGATGAGGTGACCAAAAACAGCAGTTCTGGATATTTTTTCTTCGGCATTCACCGTGCGGATTAAATAATGATATATTGTAATAGTTTATACTTTTACAGATGCAACGATACCAATTATGTTTATTTTTATTTATTTGTATATGGCTTTTGAAGGAAAATACAGGTAGCTCCACAATTATTTGGAAAGTGACACAATCTTGATGATTTGGGCTCTGCGTGCCACCACATTGAATTTAAAATGAAACAACTGAGGTGCAATTGAAGTGTATGGAAAAAGGAATAATCACAGCACCGGAGATTCAAAAATACAATATAGTATAATGGGTGCAAGCCTTACAGGAACCTGATCCAAGGTCCCATGAATGGAGATCGCAAAATTCAAAAGACAAGGCAGCACATCCAAAATAACAGGAATTTATTCACCCACAAATGTGACGTTTCAGTCCAACAGGACCTTTCTCATGCTTGGTCGCATTTGTGGGTGAATAAATTCCTGTTATTTTGGATGTGCTGCCTTGTCTTTTGAATTTTGCAATAGAAGTGTAGACTTTCAGGTTTAATTCAATGGGTTGAACAAAAATATTCTATGAAGCGTTTAGGAATTGCAACCATTTTTCTACACAGCCTCCTCATTTCAGGGGCTCAAAAGTAATTGGACAAATTAACATTACCATAAATAAAATGTTTTTTTTTTAATACTTTGTAGAGAATCCTTTGCAGGCAATGACTGCCTGAAGTCTGGAACCCATGGACATCACCAAACGCTGGGTTTCCTCCTTTGTGATGCTTTGCCAGGCGTTTACTGCAGCTGTCCTCAGTTGTTGCTGGTTTGTGGGTCTTTCTGCCTTAAGTTTGTCTTAAGCAAGTGAAATGCATGCTCGATCGGGTTGAGATCTGGTGATTGACTTGGCCATTGCAGAATATTACACTTCTTTACCTTAAAAACTCCTGGGTTGCTTTCGCAGTATGTTTTGGGTCATTGTCCATCTGTACTGTGAAGCGACGTCCAATCAACCTTGCTTCATTTGGTTTAATCTGAGCAGAAAGTATATCCCTGAGCATTTCAGAATTCATATGGCTGCTTCTGTCTTCAGTCACATCATCAATAAACACTAGTGACCCAATGCCCATGCCATCACACTGCCTCCACCATGTTTTACAGAGGATGTAGTGTGCTTTGGATCATGAGCCGTTCCAAGCCTTCTCCATACTTTCTTCCTCCCATCATCTGGTACAGGTTGATCTTAGTTTCATTTGTCCAAAGAATGCTGTTCCAGAACTGGGCTGGCTTCTTTACATGTTGTTTGGCAAAGTCTAATCTGGCCTTTACATTTTTGAGGCTGATTAATGGCTTGCACCTTGTGGTGAACCCTCTATATTTGCTCCTTTTTTCAAGAATGTACCAAACTGTTGGCAACTCCTAACATTTGTGCTATCTCTCTGATGGATTTCTTCATTTTTTTCAGCCTAACGATGGTCTATTTCACTTGTATTGAGCGCTCCTTTGACCTCATGTTGTGTGTTTACAGCAATAGCTTCCAAATGCAAATGCCACACCTGGAATCAACTCCAGACCTTTTACCTGCTTAATTGATGATAGATTAACGACAGAATAGCCCATACAGCCCATTAAATAGCTTTTGAGATAATTGTATAATTACCATTGGTCCCTTGAAAAAGACGCAGCTACATATTAAAGAGCTGTAATTCCTAAACCCTTCCTCAAATTAGGATGTAAATACCCTCAAATTAAAGCTGAGAGTCTGCACTTTAAACCCATATTGATTATATAAATGTATATTCAATATGTTTTGGTAAACAGCTAAAATGCCAAAACTTGTGTTACTGTCCAAATAATTCTGGACCTAACTGTAAGAACAGTCCTTTTTTTAAACTTTGAATATTGTATAGAAAAAAAACAACCTTTAACTGTTTATTACTTTTTTATTAGTCTTCCTAGGGACTTTAACTATTGCATCATATTATGTTTTTTATTGGCTCCCATTAAGCCCTGCCAGGACCTAAAAGGAGCAGCAAGATGGCAGACCGGGAGCCTTTATTAGGATGCTATGTCAACCATCGGCACTCTGTGATCGCGTTGCAGAGGGGCCGATAAGCTGTCAGAGAAAGCCGCCCCCACTTTCTAACGGTTTAGATGCCCCTGTCACTATTGATGTGAGTTAAAGAGGATCTGTCACTAGTTTAGTAATGCCCAATCTCCTAGTTAATCTAATAGGTGCTGCCACACTAATAATGAAAGTGAAAATTGGCTCCCAAAACGTTAAATATTTTAAAAGATATGAGCTTTTTTCTCAATATGCAAATTAGGCCATATTAGACAAGTGGGAGTCAACACCAGCGATTCTCCTGAGGTGTATCTATGTCACAGCCCCTGATGCTGTCCTAACAGCATGAAGCTGCTTTACACAGTGTGAGAGACTGAGGCTGGAGGGAAGGGGAAGCACTACTGCCTTGATTCCAAATTTACCTGATATCGAATTTTAAAGCTTTTTGATACAAATAAAATTGGGAATACGTTCCTTTTTAAACCACATACCTGCAGTGCTGGATCAACTTCCTTCATCCTACTATTGTTTACCGTGGACCGTTGCGGAGATCCGAGCGAGGCAAAACTATCAGGCGCTGGACTGGTGAGCTGGAGGTTTCCTCCCCCTGTTCCACTTCAAAAAGCTATATCTTGGGCTGTGGACCACTTAGAACTGTGGTTCTGGCATAGAAAGATGAGATTCTAATCTTTCATATGGCACAAGGATCCCAGTTCTAGCTGTGAAAAAAACTGAGGTATCTCCAGTTAAAAACACAGTCGGGAATGGAAGATGTTTACTATATGATCACGCTGTGTTGCTGGGCAGAGGAGAACTGTATGACGCTGATTGGACAATTATTACACCGCCCAGAGTGAAAAGTAAGAGTAACCTCCCATTTTGCAAGTATAGCCAAATTAGCATATTTTAGAAAAATGCTCAAAACTTTGCAAATAATAAACATTTTTGAAAAAAAAAATGACACTGTAGTCATCAGCATCATAGCGACTATTGGATTAGTTAGGAGATAGAGCACTAACCCCTTCGGGATGAAACCATTTTTTACAATTTTTCATTTTCGTTTTTCACTTCCAAGAGCCATAACTTTTTTCTTTTTCAATAGAGTGGTGTGAGGGCTTATTTTTTGCGGGAGGAGTTGTAGTTTTTTTTAGTACCATTTATAGTTCCACATAATGTACTTTGCGGGCTGAAGTTGGAAAAAAATGTGATTCCTCATTTGTTTTTTGGCTGCTTTCACCGTGCGGTAAAAACAACAATTTACCTATATTCTGTGGCTCAATAGGATTACGGTGATACCAAATTTATATAGTTTTTTTTATATTGGACTACTTTTATTGATAATAAACTCTTTGTTAAAAAAAAAATGTTTTGTGCCGCCACATTCTGAGATCACATAAACAACACAAAAGTTTGAACAGCACATTCCAACAAAATGATATAAAATGTGTATGCAGGTGCAAGAACACCTGTGACTGAAAATATACAGCAGACAAAAAATGGCGACTAAGAACCTCCCTATTGTAAGTAGATTTAGCAGTAATGCATATTTATTTATATTTAGTGGTTTAGGTTTCATTGGTGTTCGCAATGTGCTGTCGCCATTTTTGTCTGCCACATTCTGAGAGCCATAACTTTTTTATTTGTTTACCGATTGAGCGGTGTGAGGGCTTATTTTTTGCAGGACAAGCTGTAGTTTTTATTGGTATCATTTTTTGGTATGTAGAACGTTTTGATCACTTTTTATTACATTGTGTTTGAGAGCTTAGTTGACCAAAAAACAGCGATTTTGGCGGTTTACATTTTTTATTCTTTATGGTGTTCACCGTGTGCATTAAATAACACTATATTGTAATCATTCAGACTTTTACGGATGCAGCGATACCAATTTTGTTTACTTTTTTATTTTTTACAATACTTTAGGGGGAAAAGTAATTTTTTTTTACTTTTAATATTTTTTATTTTTTTATTCACTACTAAAAACTTTTTTCACTTTTTTTCCACACACTCTATTAGCCATAAATTAGTAGAAAAGGAGTTGGATAATTGGAGAAAGAAGCATTTTTCTTTAATAAAATACAGTATATGTCCAATTTTGTTATCTTCGCTTATAGTACTGATTTTTATAGTTTGAGGTATGCTTTAAAGAAATCCCATTCATGAGACCATCTGAGAGTGTACTGGCTGAAGACTTAAAGAAATGCTTTCCAGTTTTGATTATTGAGGCATAATTTTTAAGAAAGAAATGTGTGAGTCTGGAGCTACAAGCATAAACTTCTTAGAGTATCATATAATGGCTCAGGTATTCATCCAAAATAAAGCAAAGCGATAGCTATCTACTAATCCCAAACAAAATGATACAGTACAGAACAGCAGTTCTGCAGGAAGGCAGGGACTTCTAGCATCATACAATGTCTATGATGCCAGGAGTCCCGTTCACCTGTACCGTGGTCGGGCCGGGAAATCCAGCCAACACTCGGACCGTTTTTCAAAGCCTGATCTCGGTCATGTGCAAGAGGTGTAACTGAATTTCTATGAAACTGTCCCTAGTGTATAAGTGTGTATTTGACAAAGAAATATGCTGATGCTACATAGGAAACATTATATAAAGTTAAAGGTAATGGAATTTTCCAGAAAAAAAAGCAATATAATAAAAACAAAATAATAAATTGACTTTGCTTTAATTTATTAACCAAAAATTCACAGCTTTACTATATATTTTTGTAGAAGGTTTTTTATTTTTATTTCCAGTCATTCCTAGTTAGATTTAGTGGTATGTTGAGATTTATTGTTATTTTATAATAAAAAAAAAATTGACCGACTTTCAATCTTCTGACAGGCAAACAGTAATATCCTGGCACAAAGAAATTATTGGGCAAAGCGGACCCAAATCATAACATTTCAAACACAATGCTTTACACTGAGTATTAGGTTCTCATGGTGAAATACTGTGTTTGGTTTTTGCCAGACATGTCTACTTGTACTGTGGCCAAATAACTCTATTTCTGCCTTCTCTGACCATGGCACGTTATTTATGTTTGGCTAGGTGTTCATTGGCAAACTTTAGTCTTGCCCTGATGTTTTTCTGGACATAAAATATTTCTTCTAAGTAGAACACATCGATCTAATTTGTGAAGCCTTTCTAATGGTGGACTCATGCACTTGAACATCTACTGTGTCCAGAGCTACCTGTAGTTCTCGTGATGAATTTCTGGGGTTCTTAAAGACGTCATTCAGCATCTTTTATTCTCCAAAAATCACCAAAGGTGCGGAATAAGACTATTTTATGCAGTCTGTCGGCTATTTTTCGTGACAAATACTGATTATTTTGTAACGTATAGCTACTGTTCCTGCTATTAAACCCAATCAGTACTTTCAGACAGCTTAGTTAGCATGTGATGTACATCCAAACACTATGTAGGCCACTGAGTAGGTAATTAAAGTCTTTGATATCTGAGATGTAATACAATAATGGTTTACCTATGCAAATATGACATGGTAATAGATAAGTGTATTACACAAAAAAAAAACAATGCAATTGTTCATGTAATAAACCAGATCTATTGCAATAGAACATCTTAATAAACATCTTAATAAACATCAATTAACAAAAAGAAAACAGTTATATTAAATTCTCAAAAGCATCTTATTTTACTGAAAAGAATTGCAAAATGCATGTAAACATAACAGTTAAACTGTATGTCTTCATTTTTTCCTGCCCAATGAATACAATTGTGTGGAGCAGACGATAAAAATTGCGCCGAATAGCTGTTCTCTTTTTTATTGCTTGTCAAATTACTGCTGTGACACCCATAGTTGGTGGTAATATTGTGATCCACTGCAAGCTAAGGAGTGTTGAATGGGAATTTCTCATTGAATTTAGGCAGTGTACCATAAGATGTTGCATGAAAACACTAATTTTCTCAATATACAATGGTAGGCATTGTGTTTACCAAAGAGAATCAATGTTACTGCTAAACATATTCAATTAGGAGCATTCTCCACACTTTATTTAATTGTATTCTGTTACTGATAACATAATAAAAGAGCAGGGAATAGGTAATCTGCAGCATCATCTGAACTTGCTTGAGCTACATGCAAGCAGAGATACATTTTAAAAATGTGACTATAAAAATGAATGTTTTGCTATTTCGATCATTAAAATGTTGAGTTAATTATGTACTAATATTTCAAGCAACTTACACTATTTTCAATTTCATTAAACTGTAGCTAGTTCTTATAATTGGAAAAGAGTTTTTCTTTTGATTTTTAATGAACGTTATCTTTTAAAAGAGTCTGTCAGCAGTTTTGACCCTCCAAAACTGCTGACTGCACTAAATAGGTGACATGAAAACCAGTTTAAATATACTTATGTTGATGTTCATAGAAGTTTGATAACCAGGAAAATAAGAATTAGTCTCACCGGGAATTTGGCTTCCATGAAACCAATATGATTGCACAGACTGGAGGTTGACCCTTGTCCTTTTGTAGGGACAGGAAAATTAGACACTATAAGGCTCCTCCCACAAACTCCCACTAATGTCTTCTGAATGACTATAAATTTAATGTTGACAATGTAATTTTTATTAAGTATGTTGTAATTTCCCATAGAAAATATACAGAGGGAAAATACTCTTCTCAACATTGAAATTGTAACATCAAGAAAGGCAAACCGTAAGGTGTCGCTAAGATCTGCAATTGATCAAATTTTCAAGCATCTAGCTCCAATCTGTGGCATGTGGGAGAGTCATAAAAGCCAGATTGAAAGCAATATTTTTTAGACACATGAAACGAAAAAAATCTGATCAAGTGTTGTGGGATGATTGTGCGATGCCTCCTATTCATCGTCGTGCCAGTTATCGCCACTTGTCGCAAACTGAGAGGGACAGAATCAGGGGCGTAACTAGGAAAGACTGGGCCCCATAGCAAACTTTTGACTGGTGCCCCCCCCTCCCCAGGGTGTCACACAACTCCCCTTGTAGATAGTGCCTTTTTTACAGCCCCCCCCCTGTAGATAACGCCAAACAGCCCCCTTTGTAGATATCTACAGAGGGGGCTGTATGGCGTTATCTACAGAGGGGGCTGTATGGCGTTATCTACAGAGGGGGCTGTATGGCGTTATCTACAGAGGGGGCTGTATGGCGTTATCTACAGGGGGGCTGTATGGCGTTATCTACAGGGGGCTGTATGGCGCTATCTACAGAGGAGGCTGTATGGCGTTATCTACAGAGGGGGCTGTATGGCGCTATCTACAGAGGGGGCTGTATGGTGTTATCTACAGGGGGGCTTTATGGCGTTATCTATAGGGGGGCTGTATGGCGTTATCTACAGGGGGCTGTATGGCGTTATCTACAGAGGGGGCTGTATGGCGTTCTCTACAGAGGGGGCTGTATGGCGTTATCTACAGAGGGGGCTGTATGGCGTTCTCTACAGAGGGGGCTGTATGGCGTTATCTACAGGGGGCTGTATGGCGTTATCTACAGGGGGCTGTATGGCGTTATCTACAGAGGGGGCTGTATGGCGTTCTCTACAGAGGGGGCTGTATGGCGTTATCTACAGAGGGGGCTGTATGGCGTTCTCTACAGAGGGGGCTGTATGGCGTTATCTACAGGGGGCTGTATGGCGTTATCTACAGGGGGGCTGTATAGCGTTATCTACAGAGGGGCTGTATGGTGTTATCTACAGAGGGGGCTGTATGGCGTTATCTACAGAGGGGGCTGTATGGCGTTATCTACAGAGGGGGCTGTATGGCGTTATCTACAGGGGGGCTGTATGGCGTTATCTACAGAGGGGCTGTATGGCGTTATCTACAGAGGGGGCTGTATGGCGTTATCTACAGAGGGGGCTGTATGGCGCTATCTACAGAGCGGGCTGTATAGCGTTATCTACAGAGGGGGCTGTATGGCATTATCTACAGGGGCCTGTATGGCATTATCTACAGGGGGCTGTATGGCGTTATCTACAGAGGGGGCTGTATGGCGTTATCTACAGGGGGCTGTATGGCGTTATCTACAGAGGGGGCTGTATGGCGTTATCTACAGAGGGGGCTGTATGGCGCTATCTACAGAGCGGGCTGTATAGCGTTATCTACAGAGGGGGCTGTATGGCATTATCTACAGGGGCCTGTATGGCATTATCTACAGGGGGCTGTATGGCGTTATCTACAGAGGGGGCTGTATGGCGTTATCTACAGAGGGGGCTGTATGGCGTTATCTACAGAGGGGGCTGTATGGCGTTATCTACAGAGGGGACTGTATGGCGTTATCTACAGGGGGGCTGTATGGCGTTATCTACAGGGGGCTGTATGGCGCTATCTACAGAGGAGGCTGTATGGCGTTATCTACAGAGGGGGCTGTATGGCGCTATCTACAGAGGGGGCTGTATGGTGTTATCTACAGGGGGGCTTTATGGCGTTATCTATAGGGGGGCTGTATGGCGTTATCTACAGGGGGCTGTATGGCGTTATCTACAGAGGGGGCTGTATGGCGTTCTCTACAGAGGGGGCTGTATGGCGTTATCTACAGAGGGGGCTGTATGGCGTTCTCTACAGAGGGGGCTGTATGGCGTTATCTACAGGGGGCTGTATGGCGTTATCTACAGGGGGCTGTATGGCGTTATCTACAGAGGGGGCTGTATGGCGTTCTCTACAGAGGGGGCTGTATGGCGTTATCTACAGAGGGGGCTGTATGGCGTTCTCTACAGAGGGGGCTGTATGGCGTTATCTACAGGGGGCTGTATGGCGTTATCTACAGGGGGGCTGTATGGCGTTATCTACAGAGGGGCTGTATGGTGTTATCTACAGAGGGGGCTGTATGGCGTTATCTACAGAGGGGGCTGTATGGCGTTATCTACAGAGGGGGCTGTATGGCGTTATCTACAGGGGGGCTGTATGGCGTTATCTACAGAGGGGCTGTATGGCGTTATCTACAGAGGGGGCTGTATGGCGTTATCTACAGAGGGGGCTGTATGGCGCTATCTACAGAGCGGGCTGTATAGCGTTATCTACAGAGGGGGCTGTATGGCATTATCTACAGGGGCCTGTATGGAATTATCTACAGGGGGCTGTATGGCGTTATCTACAGAGGGGGCTGTATGGCGTTATCTACAGAGGGGGCTGTATGGCGTTATCTACAGAGGGGGCTGTATGGCGTTATCTACAGAGGGGGCTGTATGGCGCTATCTACAGAGCGGGCTGTATAGCGTTATCTACAGAGGGGGCTGTATGGCATTATCTACAGGGGCCTGTATGGCATTATCTACAGGGGGCTGTATGGCGTTATCTACAGAGGGGGCTGTATGGCGTTATCTACAGAGGGGGCTGTATGGCGTTATCTACAGGGGGGCTGTATGGCGTTATCTACAGGGGGCTGTATGGCATTATCTACAGAGGAGGCTGTATGGCGTTATCTACAGAGGGGGCTGTATGGCGCTATCTACAGAGGGGGCTGTATGGCGTTCTCTACAGAGGGGGCTGTATGGCGTTATCTACAGAGGGGGCTGTATGGTGTTATCTACAGAGGGGGCTGTATGGCGCTATCTACAGAGGGGGCTGTATGGCGTTATCTACAGGGGGCTGTATGGTGTTATCTACAGGGGGGCTGTATGGCGTTATCTACAGGGAGGCTGTATGGCGCTATCTACAGAGGGGGCTGTATGGCGTTCTCTACAGAGGGGGCTGTATGGCGTTATCTACAGAGGGGGCTGTATGGTGTTATCTACAGAGGGGGCTGTATGGCGCTATCTACAGAGGGGGCTGTATGGCGTTATCTACAGGGGGCTGTATGGTGTTATCTACAGGGGGGCTGTATGGCGTTATCTACAGGGAGGCTGTATGGCATTATCTACAGGGGGCTGTATGGCGTTATCTACAGAGGGGGCTGTATGGCGTTTTCTACAGAGGGGGCTGTATGGCGTTATCTACAGAGGGGGCTGTATGGCGTTATCTACAGAGGGGGCTGTATGCCGTTATCTACAGAGGGGGCTGTATGGCGTTATCTACAGGGGGGCTGTATGGCGTTATCTACAGGGGGCTGTATGGCGTTATCTACAGAGGAGGCTGTATGGCGTTATCTACAGAGGGGGCTGTATGGCGCTATCTACAGAGGGGGCTGTATGGCGTTCTCTACAGAGGGGGCTGTATGGCGTTATATACAGAGGGGGCTGTATGGCGCTATCTACAGAGGGGGCTGTATAGCGTTATCTACAGAGGGGGCTGTATGGCGTTATCTACAGGGGGCTGTATGGTGTTATCTACAGGGGGGCTGTATGGCGTTATCTACAGGGGGGCTGTATGGCATTATCTACAAGGGGCTGTATGGCGTTATCTACAGAGGGGGCTGTATGGAGTTCTCTACAGAGGGGGCTGTATGGCGTTATCTACAGGGGGCTGTATGGCGTTATCTACAGGGGGGCTGTATGGCATTATCTACAGAGGGGGCTGTATGGCGTTATCTACAGAGGGGGCTGTATGGTGTTATCTACAGAGGGGGCTGTATGGCGCTATCTACAGAGGGGGCTGTATGGCGTTATCTACAGGGGGGCTGTATGGCGTTATCTACAGGGGGCTGTATGGCGTTATCTACAGAGGGGGCTGTATGGCGTTATCTACACAGGGGGCTGTATGGCGCTATATACAGAGGGGGCTGTATAGTGTTATCTACAGAGGGGACTGTATGGCATTATCTACAGGGGGGCTGTATGGCGTTATCTACAGGGGGCTGTATGGCGTTATCTACAGAGGGGGCTGTATGGCGTTATCTACAGGGGGGCTGTATACCGTTATCTACAGGGGGGCTGTATGGCGTTCTCTACAGAGGGGGCTGTATACAGTTACCTACAGGGGGGACTGTATGGCGTTATCTACAGGGGGGCTGTATGGCGTTCTCTACAGAGGGGGCTGTATAGCGTTACCTACAGGGGGGCTGTATGGCGTTATCTACAGGGGGCTGTATGGCATTATCTACAGAGGGGGCTGTATAGAGTTACCTACAGGGGGGACTGTATGGCATTATCTACAGGGGGCTGTATGGCGTTATCTACAGGGGGGCTGTATGGCGTTATCTACAGAGGGGGCTGTATGGCGCTATCTACAGAGGGGGCTGTATGGCGTTATCTACAGAGGAGGCTGTATGATGTTATCTACAGGGGGGCTGTATGGCGTTATCTACAGGGGGGCTGTATGGCATTAGCTACAGAGGGGGCTGTATGGCATTATCTGCAGGGGGCTGTATGGTATTATCTACAGAGGAGGCTGTATGGCGTTATCTACAGAGGGGGCTGTATGGCGCTATCTACAGAGGGGGCCGTATGGCGTTCTCTACAGAGGGGGCTGTATGGCGTTATCTACAGAGGGGGCTGTATGGCGTTATCTACAGAGGGGGCTGTATGCCGCTATCTACAGAGGGGGCTGTATGGCGTTATCTACAGGGGGCTGTATGGTGTTATCTACAGGGGGGCTGTATGGCGTTATCTACAGGGAGGCTGTATGGCATTATCTACAGGGGGCTGTATGGCGTTATCTACAGAGGGGGCTGTATGGCGTTCTCTACAGAGGGGGCTGTATGGCGTTATCTACAGAGGGGGCTGTATGGCGTTATCTACAGAGGGGGCTGTATGGCGTTATCTACAGGGGGGCTGTATGGCGTTATCTACAGGGGGCTGTATGGCGTTATCTACAGAGGAGGCTGTATGGCGTTATCTACAGAGGGGGCTGTATGGCGCTATCTACAGAGGGGGCTGTATGGAGTTCTCTACAGAGGGGGCTGTATGGCGTTATATACAGAGGGGGCTGTATGGCGCTATCTACAGAGGGGGCAGTATAGCGTTATCTACAGAGGGGGCTGTATGGCGATATCTACATGGGGCTGTATGGTGTTATCTACAGGGGGGCTGTATGGCGTTATCTACAGGAGGGCTGTATGGCATTATCTACAGGGGGCTGTATGGCGTTATCTACAGAGGGGGCTGTATGGAGTTCTCTACAGAGGGGGCTGTATGGCGTTATCTACAGGGGGCTGTATGGCGTTATCTACAGGGGGGCTGTATGGCATTATCTACAGTGGGGGCTGTATGGCGTTATCTACAGAGGGGGCTGTATGGTGTTATCTACAGAGGGGGCTGTATGGCGCTATCTACAGAGGGGGCTGTATGGCGTTATCTACAGGGGGGCTGTATGGCGTTATCTACAGGGGGCTGTATGGCGTTATCTACAGAGGGGGCTGTATGGCGTTATCTACACAGGAGGCTGTATGGCGCTATCTACAGAGCGGGCTGTATAGCGTTATCTACAGAGGGGGCTGTATGGCATTATCTACAGGGGCCTGTATGGTATTATCTACAGGGGGCTGTATGGCGTTATCTACAGAGGGGGCTGTATGGCGTTATCTACAGAGGGGGCTGTATGGCGTTATCTACAGAGGGGGCTGTATGGCGTTATCTACAGAGGGGGCTGTATGCCGCTATCTACAGAGCGGGCTGTATAGCGTTATCTACAGAGGGGGCTGTATGGCATTATCTACAGGGGCCTGTATGGCATTATCTACAGGGGGCTGTATGGCGTTATCTACAGAGGGGGCTGTATGGCGTTATCTACAGAGGGGGCTGTATGGCGTTATCTACAGGGGGGCTGTATGGCGTTATCTACAGGGGGCTGTATGGCATTATCTACAGAGGAGGCTGTATGGCGTTATCTACAGAGGGGGCTGTATGGCGCTATCTACAGAGGGGGCTGTATGGCGTTCTCTACAGAGGGGGCTGTATGGCGTTATCTACAGAGGGGGCTGTATGGTGTTATCTACAGAGGGGGCTGTATGGCGCTATCTACAGAGGGGGCTGTATGGCGTTATCTACAGGGGGCTGTATGGTGTTACCTACAGGGGGGCTGTATGGCGTTATCTACAGGGGGCTGTATGGTGTTATCTACAGGGGGGCTGTATGGCATTATCTACAGGGGGCTGTATGGTATTATCTACAGAGGAGGCTACATGGCGTTATCTACAGAGGGGGCTGTATGGCGCTATCTACAGAGGGGGCTGTATGGCGTTCTCTACAGAGGGGGCTGTATGGCGTTATCTACAGAGGGGGCTGTATGGCGTTATCTACAGAGGGGGCTGTATGGCGCTATCTACAGAGGGGGCTGTATGGCGTTATCTACAGGGGGCTGTATGGTGTTATCTACAGGGGGGCTGTATGGCGTTATCTACAGGGAGGCTGTATGGCATTATCTACAGGGGGCTGTATGGCGTTATCTACAGAGGGGGCTGTATGGCGTTCTCTACAGAGGGGGCTGTATGGCGTTATCTACAGAGGGGGCTGTATGGCGTTATCTACAGAGGGGGCTGTATGGCGTTATCTACAGGGGGGCTGTATGGCGTTATCTACAGGGGGCTGTATGGCGTTATCTACAGAGGAGGCTGAATGGCGTTATCTACAGAGGGGGCTGTATGGCGCTATCTACAGAGGGGGCTGTATGGAGTTCTCTACAGAGGGGGCTGTATGGCGTTATATACAGAGGGGGCTGTATGGCGCTATCTACAGAGGGGGCTGTATAGCGTTATCTACAGAGGGGGCTGTATGGCGTTATCTACAGGGGGCTGTATGGTGTTATCTACAGGGGGGCTGTATGGCGTTATCTACAGGGGGGCTGTATGGTGTTATCTACAGGGGGCTGTATGGCGTTATCTACAGAGGGGGCTGTATGGAGTTCTCTACAGAGGGGGCTGTATGGCGTTATCTACAGGGGGCTGTATGGCGTTATCGACAGGGGGGCTGTATGGCATTATCTACAGAGGGGGCTGTATGGCGTTATCTACAGAGGGGGCTGTATGGTGTTATCTACAGAGGGGGCTGTATGGCGCTATCTACAGAGGGGGCTGTATGGCGTTATCTACAGGGGGGCTGTATGGCGTTATCTACAGGGGGCTGTATGGCGTTATCTACAGAGGGGGCTGTATGGCGTTATCTACACAGGGGGCTGTATGGCGCTATCTACAGAGCGGGCTGTATAGCGTTATCTACAGAGGGGGCTGTATGGCATTATCTACAGGGGGCTGTATGGCGCTATCTACAGAGCGGGCTGTATGGCGTTCTCTACAGAGGGGGCTGTATGGCGTTATCTACAGGGGGCTGTATGGTGTTATCTACAGGGGGGCTGTATGGCGTTATCTACAGAGGGGCTGTATGGTGTTATCTACAGAGGGGGCTGTATGGCGTTATCTACAGAGGGGGCTGTATGGCGTTATCTACAGAGGGGGCTGTATGGCGTTATCTACAGGGGGGCTGTATGGCATTATCTACAGAGGGGCTGTATGGCGTTATCTACAGAGGGGGCTGTATGGCGCTATCTACAGAGCGGGCTGTATAGCGTTATCTACAGAGGGGGCTGTATGGAATTATCTACAGGGGCCTGTATGGCATTATCTACAGGGGGCTGTATGGCGTTATCTACAGAGGGGGCTGTATGGCGTTATCTACAGAGGGGGCTGTATGGCGTTATCTACAGAGGGGGCTGTATGGCGTTATCTACAGAGGGGGCTGTATGGCGCTATCTACAGAGCGGGCTGTATAGCGTTATCTACAGAGGGGGCTGTATGGCATTATCTACAGGGGCCTGTATGGCATTATCTACAGGGGGCTGTATGGCGTTATCTACAGAGGGGGCTGTATGGCGTTATCTACAGAGGGGGCTGTATGGCGTTATCTACAGGGGGGTTGTATGGCGTTATCTACAGGGGGCTGTATGGCATTATCTACAGAGGAGGCTGTATGGCGTTATCTACAGAAGGGGCTGTATGGCGCTATCTACAGAGGGGGCTGTATGGCGTTCTCTACAGAGGGGGCTGTATGGCGTTATCTACAGAGGGGGCTGTATGGTGTTATCTACAGAGGGGGCTGTATGGCGTTATCTACAGGGGGCTGTATGGTGTTATCTACAGGGGGGCTGTATGGCGTTATCTACAGGGAGGCTGTATGGCATTATCTACAGGGGGCTGTATGGCGTTATCTACAGAGGGGGCTGTATGGCGTTCTCTACAGAGGGGGCTGTATGGCGTTATCTACAGAGGGGGCTGTATGGCGTTATCTACAGAGGGGGCTGTATGGCGTTATCTACAGAGGGGGCTGTATGGCGTTATCTACAGGGGGGCTGTATGGCGTTATCTACAGGGGGCTGTATGGCGTTATCTACAGAGGAGGCTGTATGGCGTTATCTACAGAGGGGGCTGTATGGCGTTATCTACAGGGGGCTGTATGGAGTTATCTACAGGGGGGCTGTATGGCGTTATCTACAGGGAGGCTGTATGGCATTATCTACAGGGGGCTGTATGGCGTTATCTACAGAGGGGGCTGTATGGCGTTCTCTACAGAGGGGGCTGTATGGCGTTATCTACAGAGGGGGCTGTATGGCGTTATCTACAGAGGGGGCTGTATGGCATTATCTACAAGGGGCTGTATGGCGTTATCTACAGAGGGGGCTGTATGGAGTTCTCTACAGAGGGGGCTGTATGGCGTTATCTACAGGGGGCTGTATGGCGTTATCTACAGGGGGGCTGTATGGCATTATCTACAGAGGGGGCTGTATGGCGTTATCTACAGAGGGGGCTGTATGGTGTTATCTACAGAGGGGGCTGTATGGCGCTATCTACAGAGGGGGCTGTATGGCGTTATCTACAGAGGGGGCTGTATGGCGTTATCTACACAGGGGGCTGTATGGCGCTATATACAGAGGGGGCTGTATAGTGTTATCTACAGAGGGGACTGTATGGCATTATCTACAGGGGGGCTGTATGGCGTTATCTACAGGGGGCTGTATGGCGTTATCTACAGAGGGGGCTGTATGGCGTTATCTACAGGGGGGCTGTATACCGTTATCTACAGGGGGGCTGTATGGTGTTATCTACAGAGGGGGCTGTATGGCGCTATCTACAGAGGGGGCTGTATGGCGTTCTCTACAGAGGGGGCTGTATGGCGTTATCTACAGAGGGGGCTGTATGGTGTTATCTACAGAGGGGGCTGTATGGCGCTATCTACAGAGGGGGCTGTATGGCGTTATCTACAGGGGGCTGTATGGTGTTATCTACAGGGGGGCTGTATGGCGTTATCTACAGGGAGGCTGTATGGCATTATCTACAGGGGGCTGTATGGCGTTATCTACAGAGGGGGCTGTATGGAGTTCTCTACAGAGGGGGCTGTATGGCGTTATCTACAGAGGGGGCTGTATGGCGTTATCTACAGGGGGGCTGTATGGCGTTATCTAAAGGGGGCTGTATGGCGTTATCTACAGAGGAGGCTGTATGGCGTTATCTACAGAGGGGGCTGTATGGCGTTATCTACAGGGGGCTGTATGGTGTTATCTACAGGGGGGCTGTATGGCGTTATCTACAGGGAGGCTGTATGGCATTATCTACAGGGGGCTGTATGGCGTTATCTACAGAGGGGGCTGTATGGCGTTCTCTACAGAGGGGGCTGTATGGCGTTATCTACAGAGGGGGCTGTATGGCGTTATCTACAGAGGGGGCTGTATGGCATTATCTACAAGGGGCTGTATGGCGTTATCTACAGAGGGGGCTGTATGGAGTTCTCTACAGAGGGGGCTGTATGGCGTTATCTACAGGGGGCTGTATGGCGTTATCTACAGGGGGGCTGTATGGCATTATCTACAGAGGGGGCTGTATGGCGTTATCTACAGAGGGGGCTGTATGGTGTTATCTACAGAGGGGGCTGTATGGCGCTATCTACAGAGGGGGCTGTATGGCGTTATCTACAGAGGGGGCTGTATGGCGTTATCTACACAGGGGGCTGTATGGCGCTATATACAGAGGGGGCTGTATAGTGTTATCTACAGAGGGGACTGTATGGCATTATCTACAGGGGCCTGTATGGCATTATCTACAGGGGGCTGTATGGCGTTATCTACAGAGGGGGCTGTATGGCGTTATCTACAGAGGGGGCTGTATGGCGTTATCTACAGGGGGGTTGTATGGCGTTATCTACAGGGGGCTGTATGGCATTATCTACAGAGGAGGCTGTATGGCGTTATCTACAGAAGGGGCTGTATGGCGCTATCTACAGAGGGGGCTGTATGGCGTTCTCTACAGAGGGGGCTGTATGGCGTTATCTACAGAGGGGGCTGTATGGTGTTATCTACAGAGGGGGCTGTATGGCGTTATCTACAGGGGGCTGTATGGTGTTATCTACAGGGGGGCTGTATGGCGTTATCTACAGGGAGGCTGTATGGCATTATCTACAGGGGGCTGTATGGCGTTATCTACAGAGGGGGCTGTATGGCGTTCTCTACAGAGGGGGCTGTATGGCGTTATCTACAGAGGGGGCTGTATGGCGTTATCTACAGAGGGGGCTGTATGGCGTTATCTACAGAGGGGGCTGTATGGCGTTATCTACAGGGGGGCTGTATGGCGTTATCTACAGGGGGCTGTATGGCGTTATCTACAGAGGAGGCTGTATGGCGTTATCTACAGAGGGGGCTGTATGGCGTTATCTACAGGGGGCTGTATGGTGTTATCTACAGGGGGGCTGTATGGCGTTATCTACAGGGAGGCTGTATGGCATTATCTACAGGGGGCTGTATGGCGTTATCTACAGAGGGGGCTGTATGGCGTTCTCTACAGAGGGGGCTGTATGGCGTTATCTACAGAGGGGGCTGTATGGCGTTATCTACAGAGGGGGCTGTATGGCATTATCTACAAGGGGCTGTATGGCGTTATCTACAGAGGGGGCTGTATGGAGTTCTCTACAGAGGGGGCTGTATGGCGTTATCTACAGGGGGCTGTATGGCGTTATCTACAGGGGGGCTGTATGGCATTATCTACAGAGGGGGCTGTATGGCGTTATCTACAGAGGGGGCTGTATGGTGTTATCTACAGAGGGGGCTGTATGGCGCTATCTACAGAGGGGGCTGTATGGCGTTATCTACAGAGGGGGCTGTATGGCGTTATCTACACAGGGGGCTGTATGGCGCTATATACAGAGGGGGCTGTATAGTGTTATCTACAGAGGGGACTGTATGGCATTATCTACAGGGGGGCTGTATGGCGTTATCTACAGGGGGCTGTATGGCGTTATCTACAGAGGGGGCTGTATGGCGTTATCTACAGGGGGGCTGTATACCGTTATCTACAGGGGGGCTGTATGGTGTTATCTACAGAGGGGGCTGTATGGCGCTATCTACAGAGGGGGCTGTATGGCGTTCTCTACAGAGGGGGCTGTATGGCGTTATCTACAGAGGGGGCTGTATGGTGTTATCTACAGAGGGGGCTGTATGGCGCTATCTACAGAGGGGGCTGTATGGCGTTATCTACAGGGGGCTGTATGGTGTTATCTACAGGGGGGCTGTATGGCGTTATCTACAGGGAGGCTGTATGGCATTATCTACAGGGGGCTGTATGGCGTTATCTACAGAGGGGGCTGTATGGCGTTCTCTACAGAGGGGGCTGTATGGCGTTATCTACAGAGGGGGCTGTATGGCGTTATCTACAGGGGGGCTGTATGGCGTTATCTAAAGGGGGCTGTATGGCGTTATCTACAGAGGAGGCTGTATGGCGTTATCTACAGAGGGGGCTGTATGGCGTTATCTACAGGGGGCTGTATGGTGTTATCTACAGGGGGGCTGTATGGCGTTATCTACAGGGAGGCTGTATGGCATTATCTACAGGGGGCTGTATGGCGTTATCTACAGAGGGGGCTGTATGGCGTTCTCTACAGAGGGGGCTGTATGGCGTTATCTACAGAGGGGGCTGTATGGCGTTATCTACAGAGGGGGCTGTATGGCATTATCTACAAGGGGCTGTATGGCGTTATCTACAGAGGGGGCTGTATGGAGTTCTCTACAGAGGGGGCTGTATGGCGTTATCTACAGGGGGCTGTATGGCGTTATCTACAGGGGGGCTGTATGGCATTATCTACAGAGGGGGCTGTATGGCGTTATCTACAGAGGGGGCTGTATGGTGTTATCTACAGAGGGGGCTGTATGGCGCTATCTACAGAGGGGGCTGTATGGCGTTATCTACAGAGGGGGCTGTATGGCGTTATCTACACAGGGGGCTGTATGGCGCTATATACAGAGGGGGCTGTATAGTGTTATCTACAGAGGGGACTGTATGGCATTATCTACAGGGGGCTGTATGGCGTTATCTACAGGGGGCTGTATGGCGTTATCTACAGAGGGGGCTGTATGGCGTTATCTACAGGGGGGCTGTATACCGTTATCTACAGGGGGGCTGTATGGCGTTCTCTACAGAGGGGGCTGTATAGCGTTACCTACAGGGGGGACTGTATGGCGTTATCTACAGGGGGGCTGTATGGCGTTCTCTACAGAGGGGGCTGTATAGCGTTACCTACAGGGGGGCTGTATGGCGTTATCTACAGGGGGCTGTATGGCATTATCTACAGAGGGGGCTGTATAGAGTTACCTACAGGGGGGACTGTATGGCGTTATCTACAGGGGGCTGTATGGCGTTATCTACAGGGGGGCTGTATGGCGTTATCTACAGAGGGGGCTGTATGGCGTTATCTACAGAGGAGGCTGTATGATGTTATCTACAGGGGGGCTGTATGGCGTTATCTACAGGGGGGCTGTATGGCATTAGCTACAGAGGGGGCTGTATGGCATTATCTACAGGGGGCTGTATGGTATTATCTACAGAGGAGGCTGTATGGCGTTATCTACAGAGGGGGCTGTATGGCGCTATCTACAGAGGGGGCTGTATGGCGTTCTCTACAGAGGGGGCTGTATGGCGTTATCTACAGAGGGGGCTGTATGGCGTTATCTACAGAGGGGGCTGTATGGCGCTATCTACAGAGGGGGCTGTATGGCGTTATCTACAGGGGGCTGTATGGTGTTATCTACAGGGGGGCTGTATGGCATTATCTACAGGGAGGCTGTATGGCATTATCTACAGGGGGCTGTATGGCGTTATCTACAGAGGGGGCTGTATGGCGTTCTCTACAGAGGGGGCTGTATGGCGTTATCTACAGAGGGGGCTGTATGGCGTTATCTACAGAGGGGGCTGTATGGCGTTATCTACAGGGGGGCTGTATGGCGTTATCTACAGGGGGCTGTATGGCGTTATCTACAGAGGAGGCTGTATGGCGTTATCTACAGAGGGGGCTGTATGGCGCTATCTACAGAGGGGGCTGTATGGAGTTCTCTACAGAGGGGGCTGTATGGCGTTATATACAGAGGGGGCTGTATGGCGCTATCTACAGAGGGGGCTGTATAGCGTTATCTACAGAGGGGGCTGTATGGCGTTATCTACAGGGGGCTGTATGGTGTTATCTACAGGGGGGCTGTATGGCGTTATCTACAGGGGGGCTGTATGGCATTATCTACAGGGGGCTGTATGGC